>NC_081430.1:84639424-84825800 GCF_949786415.1 Peromyscus eremicus
GATGGATGAGTCCCAGGTTGCCGTAAAGACATTGTCTTAACAAGTAAGGTGGACAGCTCCTAAGGAACCACACCCAAGATTACCCTCTGGCCTCCACACACGTATGCACCCACATGCACATGGACTCTCACACACAAACATGCACATGCCGCACATACAAGGAATAAAAAGAATACATCTGGCCAAGTCTGAGACAATTGAGCAACAAAATATGTAGTAGTAATTGAGTTATAACTCACTGACGATAATCAGGATACAATAGACACTTGTTTCTCTTTGTGACGTGGTCTCTTGTCTCTGAAACAGCCTAGGATGTTTTCAGACTTACCAGTGGTGGCCTTACAGGCATACACCACCATTCCCAGAATCCAAACAGGGGCTTCATGCATGCCAGAGAAACCCTTGACCACCTGAGCTACATCTCCAGCCCCGAGGTGGTTCTTCAGTGGAGTGCCAAGTAGCAATCCTGAAGGGGATGATGGGAGTTAGAAAACCCATGGGTGGGTCAAAGTCTGACGTGAACCTCTGAGAATCTTCTCACCACACTCAGTCCTAGCCCCCCCAACACACACATTCACACATTCACAGTGCATACATAGCCACATGCTTGTATGCACAGCTCACACATTTATTCATTACAGAGAAGAGCACAACAGCCTTTCAATGGAAAAAAATCAAGCTGAACCACTTCTCCAAATGATTCAAGTCAGCATGACAGCCATTGAGCCCAAGGAACAGCTCAGGCCCCCGACCCAAGTGCTGAGAACAACATGGAGTCAGTCCCTTCCGGGAAACTCCTGTCCAATTGCACAAATGGAATCTAATCACACACACACAATAAAAAAACTCACAGACAAAGCCCTAGTGGAGGGACAGCCTACAGACTGGCATGCTCTCCTGGGGAAGAATGTGAAGGTCAGGAAATGCAAGGTGACTGAAGGCTGTCCAAGGTCAAGGGGTGAAAACAGAGACCCGGACTCGGTGTTTCCTTTCCATGCCAGAGATGGTGGGAGGGATGGAAAATCCCCACACCTGTCTTCTTCCCTTGGGCTATGTCAGAAGATAATATTTACAGTAAAATCTCTCCTCGTGAGGTGATGCTTGCCTTTAATCCTAGCAGAGTCAGAGGCACGTGAACAGTTTGAGTATAGCCCTGTAGATTGAGAATAGTCTGGTCAACACACTGAGTTCCAAGCTAGCCAAGACTACAGAGTGAGAACCAATCTACACACACACACACACACACACACACACACACACACACACTTCCCTTAAGAGTTAGCTAGGTGTGGTGGCACACCTCTATAACCTCACTTGAGAGTCTGAGGCAGGAGACTGTAGGCATGAGACCAGCCTGGTCTATAGTGTGAGATTCTGACCAAGAAAACAGGCAAAGAAATACTCCTTTAAGAAGGTGGGTACAATGAACTTTAGGAAGGTAGGCAGGTCAATGTTCTAAGATCAGTTCTACCCTAACCCCATTTCTAGCTCACTCTGGCCCAGGAACCCCAGAAATTGGAGCCACTACTTAAATGTATGAGTGTATTTTTACCCCTAGGCCTTCTCATTGCCCAAATATGGAAAAGTCTCTGTTATCATAGATCATAGTTTCTATCTGTAGTACTACTATCATCTGGGGAGGGGAGAGAGAGACAGAGAGAGAGAGACAAAGAAATATCTATATCTATATCTATATCTATATCTATATCTATATCTATATCTATATCTATATCTATATCTATATATCTATATCTATCTATCTATCTATCTATCTATCTATATATATATATATATATAGAGAGAGAGAGAGAGAGAGAGAATGAGAATGCACTGACCTCTCCTAGCTCCTGGCACCTGGACCATGGTCTGGCTTTGTGCCAGCCAAGACCCTGGCACCCTCATTACTACCCCCACTTCCTGCCCAGTGGCTGATGGGATACCTGGTCCTGAGATCAGCTAAGGTCCCTGATATCTAATAGGTCAGGGCACTAGGTCAGGACCACAACAAATGTCTTACAGATTCTGCTGGTCTTGAATGCTTCTCCTCAGATCTCTGGCTGTTGGGCCCTGTTGCTAACCTTGTCACTCCAGCTGCCTGTACGACAAATTAATCCATTCCTGTAGGCTTTGCTGTTCAGTAACTGGCTGTCACAGCAATCACCCTAGTCACCCTGGGAGCTAATTGAGAGTTGTGATCCGTGCCTGTATTTCCATTAGTGGCATGGCAGACAGCCACTGTGCACACAAATACAGCAAAGCCCAAAAGATGGGTACACACAGACACCAAGCAAACATACTCCCACCCATGAAAGGACTCAGGCAGGAAAACACAGATGTGCTCAGACTCATGTGTGTGTTAGCACAGAGACAATGAGGAGACCAGGCGATATTTAACCTCCATTGTCAACTTGATTGGGGGATCAACTAACAGACCTGTCTGTGGGTGGGTCTCTGAGGCTCTTTCCTGGAATCATTAACTGAGGAGAAAAGACCCTTCCTCAGAGTAGGAGGCACCCGCAGCAGCTGGCCAGATACAAACAAGTCCTAGAGGGAAAACGGCTGCTTTTGCCTGCCTGCCTTCATATCCTAGTGGTGAGTACATCTACTCTGTTGCTGCTGCTGTTGCTATCGCCCTTCATTAATATTGGTATCCAGCTTCTTCAGCCTTCCAAAGTGAACTAAAGACCAGTGACTCTCCAGGAATGCTCCAAACCTTCACTGACAAGTTGGGACTGCTGAGACATCCAACCTCATGGACCAAGCGACTACCAGGCTCTCAAGCCTCTATAGTGTACAGACAGACACTGTTGGACCAACTAGCCCACATAGTATAAAGAGGATCTAATAAACTCCCTTTGTAACATACATTCCGTTGATTCTGCTCCTGGGATTTTCTGGAAGAAGACGGAACCCTGGGAGCAGACCACTGGCTGCTGTTGGGAGCACAGGAGTATTCTTACACTCTCATGCTATTGCTTGCAAACCTGGGCTCAAAGATGCTTCTGTGGCTTTGGTTACCTGAGTGTCTGCAGGTCACTTCCCTTGGCAGGGGGAGGGCAGGCTGGGAACCACCTCCATCTCTGAGGAGACAGAGATTCCTGAAGTGGCCAGAGTGAATAGTTGCTGCAGTTCCCATCTCAACTAGGGTTAGCATTCTCCATCTTGTGTCAGGGTGCAGATGAAGGTACTCATTGCTTAGCTCCTGATGTCCTTGATCGGCAACATTCTCCGTGATCAATGATGGACCTTGGCTGGCTTCCAGGAAGCAGAATCTGGCATGGGATGTGATGGGGACATGGGCCCAGGAGGAAGGTAGGAAATGCCAGGGAAAGGAAGGCAGGCAGCTTGAGAAGGTGCAGCTGACCATGGCAGGCCCCTGGAGACTCTGAAGGCCTAGAAGCAGTGGCGGGGGGCCCTAGCCCTGACAAACAGAGGAGCGGGGAGAAGGTGTTGATCTTCAGCGACCTTTGGACATCAGTTGAGAGTTACTCACAAGGCTTTAGCTCTTAAGAACCTTAACCTTTATGCAGACTGAGCATGCGTCCCAGCCAGCCCAGTGTCAGAGTCAGGGTTCTGCAGTGAGTGCGGGGGGGGGGGGGGGGGGCGCGGGCGGGCGGGGGGGCGGGGGAGTTCAGGGAGGGGAATACAGAGAAGTCTGAAGTAGATGAGTGTTAAGAGAGAGGAGTGCTAAGGGAAGTGAATGCATGGGGGGAAGAGGTGCTGGGGAGGTAGGTGTAGGGGGAGAAGAGTGTCCAAGGGGAGGAGAGACCAGGGGGAATAGGAGGCCCACACTGAAAGCAGAAGGCCAGCCTAGGCCATTGCTAAACTATCTGATTTCAGAAGAATATAGTCATTCCCTGTCCCTAAGGATCTTCATGAGTCAGGACAGGATGACTCCAGGCCAGGCTCGGACACCTACCGGGTAGAGGCTGTTTCTGTCAGGAGTCCTCCTTCTGCTGTGCTTCTGGGGTGCCAACTCTGTGGTCAGAGTCCTCTGTGTCCCACCCTACCCCATCTCCTTCTGTCGCTTTCCTGCACACACAGCTTCACTCCTCCACAGGAGGCTGTCCACTCAGACAACCCTAGCCTGGCCTCTTGTCTGGGCTCCCGAGCTATGTGCCCATCTTGACACCCCACTGGACGCTGGAAAGACCCGTAACAGTCAACACGGTCAGAAGCAGTCTCCCCTCCTCCTCCGCCTCTGCTAGCCTGTGTTCCCCATGAAGTAGCCTCTCTCTTTGCCGAGCTCCAATCCTGGAGACTGCAGCCGGGAAGCCTCCTTTCCACATGATTCTTGGGTGATCAACACCGAGTTCTATTGATTTTTGCCTCCTGGCAACATTGGTTTGTTCTCTACCCTACACCCTAAACTAAACCACTTCCCAAGCCAGAACACCAGGCACCCAGATGCCTGCCAGTCAAGACATGCTGCAGACGGCTTACACTCCCAGGAAAGCCAAGGCCATCCACCTCCGTGGAGAACCAACCTTCACGGTAACACTTGATTGCATTAACTCAAAACCTGTGTCTACCATGAACCAATCTTTGGGATTATAGGGGGGTAAAATGTCATGACTGGGGAGTTAGGTTCCCAAAATAGAGTCTGGGGGTGATTAATCAAAGAAGGGAGAGTGGAGGCCAAGGCAAAGACCGTAGACGACAAAGAGGTCCTCATCATTGCTACAGGCCAGAAGGAGGAAGCTTCGCCCATAGCCAGGAGGACTTTGGATGGAAGGCCATAGACGTCATTTACCACAGTCCCCAACCATGTATAGTAGCCACCTACACAGAGCTCTGGCCCAACCCCTCTTGTGTGTGTGTGTGTGTGTGTGTGTGTGTGTGTGTGTGTGTGTGTGTGTGTGCGCGCGCGCGCGTGTGTGTGTGTGTGTGGGGGTGAGATGCGGGTAAGGGTAGGGCCAGGGCTCTGGTTCCTCCATTTCCCCCCGGATCAAGTTTGTGTGTCCCAGATTCTCTCATTTGGTGATCTGGGCTGGAGCGTCTCTCAAACGTGTGTGCCACCCAGAACCTAGGAATGTGCCATTACTTAAACACCCATCATTTGCACATTTCCTAGGGGCTTGTCATCTGTGGTTTGCCCGATCCTACCAGAGCATTGATTCTCAACCTGTGGGTCATGACTCCTCTGGGGGTCAACTGACCCTTTCACAGGGGTCACATATCAGATATCCTGCAATCAGATATTTACATTATGAATCATAACAGTAGAAAAACTACAGTCACGAAGAAGCAACGAAAATAATTTTACAGTTGGAAGTCACCACAACATGAGGAACTCTGTAAAGGGTCAAGGAATTAGGAAGGTTGAGAACCATTGTACTAGAGCTGTAAACCATATTTTGAGATACCATCAATTAATACACATCATAAGTGTAATAATCTTTAAAACTCAAATCAGCCTATCAAATGTCCCTCTCTACTGGAAGTTGATTTTTGGAAGTATTTAAGTTAGAAAAATCTGCTTGAGCTTATGGCACCTGGTCAAATTATTTGTGACAGTAGATTTGTGGATGCTACCGGTAGCCAATGTAAGGTTTTATGATTCTGCATCCCGGCCCATGAAGTTGCAACTTCTGTCCAGGCCAGCCATTAGCACCAAGCCACATTAGGGGCTGGAGGGTGAGATCAGGATCAGATTCTTGAATGTCTCCCCAGGCCATGGAACTCCACAAGTCTGCAGCAGAAATGGAGGGACAAACCATAGGCACAGTGAAGTGAATCGCTTCTTAGCTGGACACGGAACAAGACTACTCAGGTTTGATGCTATCAGCCTGCCTGGATCTTCTCTTCCGAGGCTTCTATTTCCCAGCTGTTGTGGAATAGAATATTTGTTTAACTATGCAAAGATGTGTTGCTATTTCACCTTGCCTGCCTAAGGCACCTGACTGGTCTCATAAAAAGCTGAATGGCCAATAGCTAGGCAGAGGAGAGACAGGTGGGGATGAAGGCAGAGAGGAAAGTAGAGCCAGCTAGCCAGGCAAGGGCCAGCCAGTCAGACATGGAGGAGGCAGGAAAGCAGGATAGACAGTACATAGATGAGATAAATGAACCTCGGGGCAGCACACAGATAAATAGAAATGGGTTAATTTAAGTTTAAAAAAGCTGTCTAGAAACAAGCCTAAGCTAAGGCCATGCATTTGTAATTAATAATAAGTCTCCATGAGCCACCAGCAGGAAGAGGTGACTTCATTTAAAGTTTGGCAGGATGTAGTGTTCTTTTTTTTTTTTTTTTTTTTTTTAACATCATTGGGCCTCTCTTGAGTGTGAGGCAGGGTGACTATTAACCAATCCCCAGAGGAGATTCCCACTGCTTGAAGAATGGAGGCACAGACGCATCTCACGAGGCCAACCAGCAGAAGGAGGAGTCCAAGACACTTTACCCACCACCTCCTGTGAGACAAGCCAGCCTTGCATGGAGCACATTCCTTGGAAAGGGTGACTGCTCACAGAGCAACAGTGTGTTAGTCTCCTTCCTCACGGCTGTAACAAGACACACTGCAAAACTACCTAAGGGAAAAAAGGTCCTTTCAACTCACGGACTAACGTGATACAGTCTCTCTTGGGGGTGGGGGTAGGGGTGGGGGTCAGGGAAGCATTGGTGTCTGGGGCTCAGACTGTGGCATCAGGAAGTGGATCAGGAAAACAAGGAGCCCTGACGGGAGGCAAAGCCAGGCTGTAACTCTCAAGACCTGTGTCTCAGCCACCAGATTCCCCCATCGAGGATGAAGGTTCCGGAAGGTTCCACAGACTCCCCAAACCAGCTGAGGATGAAGTGTTCAAACCCCTGAGCCTATGGGGGACGTTTCACATTCAAACCACAGCAGACAGCAAGAGACAGCAGACTCCTAGGATCCATTCTGAGTTGAAGTCTCAAGGAGGAAGCCTTCCCGGGCAGGTGGGGTTTCAGGCACTGTGTTTCACTTGTACCATAGTGGGGGACACTCAGGGTCGTGCTGTGGGGGTCACAGGACTCACTGGGCTGAGCTTTGAGGGCGTCTTGCTTCCAGAGGATGGAGGAATAAAGCCTCGTGGCCCCTCTCTCTCCTGCGGCGTGCCCAGCACACCCAACGCTACAGTTACTATTGATAACTATAGTGAGAAGAGAGGAGAAGAGGACCCATTCAAGACCACCCAGAGGAGTGCCCTGCAGTGAGCTGGGATCTATGTAGTCACGAGAGAGCATCCCAACACAGAATGCTTCAAGAATTCAGCATCAGTCAGGATAACAAGGTTAGCCCCGCAGGGAGAGCAGACGGGAGAAGAGCGGGAAGGAGACCCCCAGAGGGACCAGTCTGCGCTCCATCATCCGCACTCCTCGGGTAACAAAGTGACTGAATGATGGATGGAGCACGGCACATCGCAGAAGCAGGTGTGACGTTCCAGCTCGTTGGACCGTGGTGATAAGCTAGGACATCCTGGGCCATCAGGACAAAGGACCTGATATATAGGCCAGACTTTTCCCAGACGTTTGCATCGTGTGAGTGGCCATGGGTCCGCCGCAGCACCTGAGGCCCTGCACCTCTAGTGTGCTTCAGGTGATGCTGGTGTTGGTCCAAGGATCACACGTTAGCAGCAACCTCGTGATGGGTACTGGACCAGCACTCGTTCAGGGGCTGGGGGGATGTCTTCTGGGTAAAGTGCTTCTGCTCAGGTGTGAAGACTTGAGTTCAGAGCCCTGGAACCCGTGTGAACAGCCAGGCATGTAATTCTAGTGTTGGGGAATGGAGGCTGGGGGGTGGGCGGGGCTGCGGTTCAATGGCCAGCCTGTCTAGCCAATTGTGAGCTCCAGATTCATTGAGAAAACCCACCTTAAAAAAAATACATAAAGGAGAGCAATAGAGGAAGACATTGATCTGGAATACGTGTACACACATGGGTAAGTGCACACACACCACACACACACACACACACACACACACACACACACACACTCCATTCAGACAGTCAGACAATAAATATTTCCTGAGAATTTACTGTATAGTATCTAGTGTACAAACTGACCAACTGACGTACTAACAGACGACTGACTGACTGACTGAATGACTGAATGACTGACTGACTGACTGAATGAATGAATGAATGTGGTTTCGTGCAATATATGAAAACATGACAGAACAGGCTCTTCTATGGCAAATTGAACCTTGCAAACCCCGAAACACAGAAAGGGAGGAGAGGAGAGAGGGTGCTGTGGACTGTGGACCAGCCCTGTGGACATAACCACATTTTTAACCTCTGTGGACCACAAAGGTTTTTTTTAAGGTTTATTTATTTTTATTTTATGCACATGTGTGTGCCCAAATGTATGCATGTGCACTCTGTGTGTGCCTGATGTTCATGGAGACCAAAAGATGAACATAGGATCCCCTGGAACTGGAGTTGCAGACATTTGTGAGCTGCCTTGTGGGTGCTGGGAACCGAACCCAGGTCCTCTGGAAGAACAGCCATTAAGGGCTCTTAACCACTGAGCCATCTCTCCAGATCCCAGTCTTCTAAAATGTAATTCTCTCTCTCTCTCTCTCTCTCTCTCTCTCTCTCTCTCTCTCTCTCTCTCTCTCTCTCTCTCTCTCTCTCCCTCCCCCCGCCCCCCGCCCCCGACATGTGCAGGTCAGAGGACAGGATCTCTCTTCCACCCTTCGAGTCCTGGGACTGAACTCAGGTTGGCAGGGTTGGCAGCAGTGACCTTACTCCTTGAGCCACTTCCTGCCTCTAGATTCTTCACCCGTTAAGGAAGGAGCCTAGTCCAGCTTCCTTTTATCACCCTGAAGACTAAATTGGAAAATGCACGTGTGTGAGCCTGGCACACGGTAAAAGGCTCTCATTTTACTGGAGTGTAAAGGTGCTTCTGTTTGGGCCAGTGCCCTCCTGACCTGCCAGCCTGGAGCCCCACCCCTCATCTGGCTGGCCCTGGTGCCACATTGCTGCCCCATGGGTGGCACAGCTCACTGGGAAGTGCTCTCTGTCCCCTCGCCCACCCCCAGCTGCTTGCTGATGGCGGTACTTACTTTTAATCTCTCGTGCCTCAACACCCGATAAAAACTTTGTCACATTAGATGGTGACGGATGGGGGCAGAAAGAGGGGCAGGCCTTCGAGGGAGCATCTGGGCCCCTCCACCATCCTTCACCACTCCAATTACGTCCTTCAGTGCTCGCCGGCGTGGGCACCCATGTCAGCGTGGAAGGAAATGGAAAAGCATAAATAAAGACAAAACCAGGCTCAGTGAGGCTTTAATCTGCAGAATAACATTTCTCATTTGCGTGAAATATCACTGGGTTCTCTCCCTATGCTCTGGGGTGCACATGAGTGCATTCACACACCCAGGAGGAAAACTGGGGTCCCTGGGTTCCTGGGGGGGGGTGAAGTTAGCGGTATATTGTTAGCCTGGCTTTGAAGCTGGGTTAGCCGGTCTCTTCCCTAACTAGACTGTGGCATGGTTCCTGCAAGTCACTCAGGGAGTGAAAGAAGGGGTGGGGGTGGGGGGAGAGAATGGGAGGAATCCTCCCCAGGTACAAATTAGGGCTGCATAATGGGAGACCAGCCCCGCCATGGCGGTAGGAGGATTGTTTTCTAGTCACTTGTCATTGGCGTGCGATTGGCGCTTCACCGTTCCTTGACCCTGTCTCTCACGCACTTTACCTTCCCAGTGCTCAGCAATTCTGGGAAGCAGTGAAAGCCAGATCCTCCCATGTGCTTCTCTCCGGGTGTCCCCCGGCATGGCGGGGTACATTTGGTTCATGGCTTTTGTTACTAGGTGTCGCCAACCGCGTGACTCCAAATGTAGACATTTATTCTCACAGGCTCCTGGAGACCACAAGTCGGAAGCAGAGGGTTTGCCTTGCGCCCTGCAGATGTAGGGCCTTCTCTGTCCCTGCTGGTTTCCTATGCCACAGGCTCTGCCTTGGTTAACTCCTGTGTCTTAGGCGTTTCTTGTCCCTCATTGTAGTGTATACGAGACCTTCCTTCCTTCCTTCCTTTTTTTTTTTTTTTTTGTTTGTTTGTTTGTTTTGTTTTTGTTTTTTTGTTTTTTTTTGTTTTTTTGGTTTTTCGAGACAGGGTTTCTCTGTGTAGCTTTGCGCCTTTCCTGGAACTCACTTGGTAGCCCAGGCTGGCCTCGAACTCACAGAGATCTGCCTGGCTCTGCCTCCCGAGTGCTGGGATTAAAGGCGTGCGCCCCCACCGCCCGGCTGTTTGTTTGTTTTTTGAGACAGGGTTTCTCAGTGTAGTGCTTGTCCTAGATCTCACTCTGTAGACCAGGCTGGCCTAGAACTCACAGAGATCCACCTGGTTCTGCCTCCCAAGTGCTGGGGTTAAAGGCGTGCGCCACCACTGCCTGGCCTGAGACCTTCCTTTTTTATGACCTCTTAACATTCCATTAGTGCTTTACCACAGGTTTTGTTTGTTTGTTTTGTTTCACTTTATTTTTGAGATTATAATTACGACCACGTTTTGTTTATCCATCCATTCATGAGCATGCGCATACGATGGCATCTGGGATGTTTCCATGGCTTGGCTACTGTGTGTGACATGTCATTTTGATAGGAACTCTGTCCATTCTGCTGCTGATTCTGGCCACATGGAGAGACTGGGACTATCTCCCTGTATCTTTTCCCAAACATCTGTCTGATGGAGACTACCATCATGGCCTCCCCTTAGCTTGACTGCATCTGCAAAGATTTGTTTTCAGATGGAAGACCAAGGTCAGAGCTTAACCCTAACTTCTACAGGAGATGATACCCAGTGCACAACACAGATGCACAGTGATTTCAAAATATGTTTGGGAGTCAGACAAGCTTGTGGTTAACCTCTAGTTTTAGAGACAGCTGGGGTACAGGGACAGAGACTTCCAACCCAGACCATGTCCCCTGGGCTAATGTTTTAGACATGAGGCAGGGACATTGTTGGGTCTAGAATCTGGCTGCATGCAGCAGGAGGCTTTGCAATGCGCTCCTGTGCTTTTCCCAAGCATGCCTGTCTACCTCTGTACACAGGGTGCAGCCTCAGAGGGAGGAGCCCATACAGGAATGGAGAGGGGGAGACTTGGTTCACAATGGCCACCATACAAAGGTGGAGGCCTGTCTCAGAGTGACCCGGAGGTGCAGGCTGCAGAGATAGGGGTAGGAAGTCCCTTTAGATCATTCTGAATCCCCAGAGCAGAAATAACTCAGAGCCTAGCGGACTGTAGTGGCATTGAGGTGGAACTAGATGACGGATAGCCAGCTAGGAAAAACCGAACGCTGAGGACTCCAACCTCTCCCGGTGACAACTTTGTGGAGGCAAGGTCTCTCTTGCTGCGCAGCATATTCCAGGCTCGCTGGCCCGTGGGTTTCCAGCCAGTTCTTCTTTCTCAGCCTCCCATTGGCCCGTAGGTGTGCTGGGGTTATGGATGCTCACCACTGTTCTTTACATGGTTTGGGGATCATCAGGCTTACTCAGCAAGCACTTCTACCCCTGAGCTATCCCCTCAGTGCCCTTCTAGCTTCTAGAGGTGGCTCTTCGATGTTCTGTCTTCCCAGCGTGGAACTCAGAGCTTCCTTCACACATGCCAGGCAAGCGCTTGACCTCAGAAATACATTTCCAGCCCCGGATTTCCTCCTCTTGCCTTCAAAGCCAGCAATGACAGGTATAGTCCTTCTCAGGTCACAACCTTCTGACCCCTCTGTTGCCTCCCTCTTCCGTCTCTGAAGACTCTCGTGATTCTATGGGGCCACCAGACAAGCCCGCAAATCTTCCTGTGAAGGTCAGTTGATGAGTAACCTGAAACCTTCAATCTTCTTCACCATACACTAAAGCATATTCCGAGGATGAGAGGATAAGGGCATAGGCAGCTTTGAAGGCCACTCCTCAGTGCCCCTTCCCTGTCAGAGACCCAGCAGACATGTGATTGATGGCATCATAGGGTCCTTTCAAGGACGGAAGCCCAGACACAACTGAGAGCAATAGAACATTCCAGCTCCCCAGCCGCATGGCTGTTGACTTCAGACAGAAAGCAAGCTACACTGCAATTACTTCTTTGTCTATTGGCAGCAATTATGCCCAAGTCAGTAGGAGGTCTAGAATTATATAGACTCAACCTCTTTCTCAGGAAATTCTATTAAGTGTCTGTGTAACTGAGAACTCATTATAGAGCTTTGGAATTACAGTGTCACCCGCTCTAGAGAGCTAACCACCGTCCCCCTGGAGAAAGGATAGAGAACAGGAAGACAGTGAAGGAATGGGACTTTTCCCCTATAGTCTTCATGACGGGTCCAAAGGTTCCATAAAACCTGGAGCATTCTAGATCTTGACAGAGCCTAAAGAGGGGTGATAATAATAACAACAACATTTAGTCATTGTTACCTCCAGACTGGAAGGCTGCAGCTGGCCTTCACTTACCATCGAGCTAAGTTCCTGAGTGATGCCCACCCCAAAGAGGCAGTGGACACCCACCCAGTGTCCCTGTTGCAGAACAAAGGTTGAGACTCCAGGGATGTAACTAAGAGGATCAGTGGGGGCTGGGGAAGGAGTTCAGGGCTCAACCTGCCACACCAAGCAAACGTAGGTGCTAATGAGAGATGAGTCAAGAGAATTCCAAGGATAAAGCCGGAAGTTTGGAGCAGAACGTGGAGATTAGAGGGGCAAATGACAGGCCTGGGTTTCCTGTGAGATCCCTCCGCGGAAGGGTAAATGTTGTCATAGTGTGTCCTTTAGACAGAATCACCTGTGACTGTGTGAACCAGGAGTCAGCAAACATTGTTTTGGAAAGGTTCAAATAACAAAAGCTTTAAGCTTTGGAGAACAGAAATTTCCCATCAGCAGCAGACCTAGACAATATGCAAACATGTTGTGCTCAACCCTGTTTCCATAAAACTTTATTGACAAATCAGGTTGTTAGCCAAGTTTTCCAACAGGTTGTGAACCATCATTTGCAAGCCTCATTTAGATACTAGATTGGATTTGAAGAGCACACGTGTCTCACATGCCCAAAACTTAGTAATTCTCCCTGGGAGATGATGGCTATATCCAGGAAATTAGAACCTTGTGCCTGGCTTTAAATGGCTAATTCCTAAAAATGATACTATGTTAGTCAGGGTTCTCTAGAGGAAATATTGGTGGAATATATATATATATATATATATATATATATATATATATATATATATATATTAAAGGATTGATTAGATTGGTTTACATAATGTAGGCTGGGTAGTCCAACAATGGCTGTCTGCATGCTGGAGAGGCTGAGAATCCAGTATCTGCTCATTCCACAAGGCTGGTACCCAAGGCCTGGAAGATTCCTCTTCAGTCCGAGCTGGAAGGCTGATAAAGCTGGGTTCTGATGGCAGCATTCTCAGATACAGATGAAGGCAAACAGGCAAAAGGCTTTTTGCTTGGACCTCCTTCTGTTTAGGATGGGTCTTCCCGTTTCAATTAACCTAACCAAGAAAAATCCCTCACCAGTGTGCCCCGAGGTCAACCCTACCTAGGCAATCCCTCACCGGCACGCCCAGAGCCTGGTCTCTTTAGGGATTCTGGATCCCGTCAGCCTGACAATCAATATTAACCACCATAGACACTAATGGAATACTCAAAGAAGCACCTGAGAAGAGGGTACAGAGACACATCCTGACAAGGGGGTGACTTGGGGAGCTAGCATTGCAGCCCCAAGGTCATGACTATCCGGGTGAAGAGACCCGGTCCCAGTGTTGGGAGCGAAGAGGTCTAGCAGTCGCCTGTGGCTCTGGAGGAAGCTTCTTCCTTCTGGGAGAAAATGGTAGACCCTGGCACTCTCCCTGTGGATGTCAGTTGGTTTGTCTAGGGAGACCACCTCCTGAACACACGTAGTGTAAGCTGCACAAGAGAGATCACCTTGTGACTCCTGGGAGCCTTGAATGTCATGTAGGTCAGAGACTTGATCTAGGAGAGTCTGAGTCTGGAACTTTCTGTTTTAAACATTGCTTTGTAAACACAAAGCAATGTTTCAATGTTTTTGGTTTGGGGTTATTGTTTTCTCAAAATGTTATCGTTTCCGAATTTTCCGTGAGTTCAACCCTTGTAAATTAAGATGAAACTGGATTTTGCTGTGCATGACCTTGATAAAAACTGGTTTCTGTTTCAGATGATGAAGCTGCATGTGGGGACACCCTTGGCATTTGGTTTATTTGGCAGGATCGGCCTATATTTGTAGCTGAGAAGTTCATAGTGAGCTGGGCATGGTGGTACTTTCCTGCAGTCTTAGCACGCAGGAGGTGGAAGCAGAAAGATGCAGAGTTTGAGGCCACCCTGGGCTACATGAGACCCTGTCTCAAAAAAAAAAAATTACAATGAATGAACAAATAGATGCCAGCTTCTAACTGCTTTAGAAAAACGTTTTTAAAAGGCAAAAGACTTACACAATCTGAAGAAACAACAGAGTATATTAAGAAAATATTTGAAACTTTTATTTTGAAATGATTTCAGCCTCACAAGGTGCTAGGGAAAGAATACAGAGATGTACTGATCCCACAGTGTGGCTTCCCTGATGGGGCCGTCTTACATGGCTCAAGTTCTGGTCAAAACAGAGAGCTTCAAGTATTTGTAGACTTCCCTCAGTGTTATCAGCCGTCTCCAGCTCTCCACCATTCACAGATTAAAATATAAATTGCTGCCGGGCGGTGGCGGCACACGCCTTTTATCCCAGCACTCGGGAGGCAGAGGCAGGCGGATCTCTGTGAGTTCGAGGCCAGCCTGGTCTCCAAAGCGAGTTCCAGGAAAGGCGCAAAGCTACACAGAGAAACCCTGTCTCGAAAAAAGAAAAAAATATATAAATTGCTTATTATTAATGACATAATAATAATATATTTTACATATATATGTATATAATATATGTATTATACCTACCATCTTCCTTTTAAAGCCGTATTACTTTTACTCTGTTTTTTCTTCATGTTTTACTCAGGATGTGGCAGTATCGGCTGTTACTCATTTACGGAGACCATATGATTATGGAGCCAATTTTCAAATGGACTATAAGATCTTGTCCACTGAGATATTTGTTTGGGGGCCAAGGACTGTGCCAAATCCTAGATGTCACATAGAACACAGGCCCTTCTCAGGTACTGTACCTGACCCAGCCTACTGGCTCACCCTTTGTTGTGCCTGTGCCTAACAGGCTAGAGGGTGGTTATTCCCATCTTTCCTTCGAAGATGGAAACGCCTAAGGTCAGACAGGGTGTGTGGCTCTCTTGAGAACCTGGGTAAGACATAGAGCCAGGTGTCTCTTGAGTCCACAGCCATGGTGCAGGTGTCTCACGGCACTCTCATGACACTGTCATGAGCTGTGTTAGTGACTCTCCTTAGTGACCAAATACGGCGCCAAACAGCAGCAATACCAAACAATTCAGAGGTGGACGGGTTCATTGTGACAGCCTAGCCCATTATGACGGTGACGGCATGGCCACAGCAGGAGCAGCTGCGGAGACAGGAGAGGGCGGCTGCTGGCTCACGTCTTGGTGAACCAGGAAACAGAGATGAATCCTGGGTCTTGATTGGCTCCCTCCTCTCCCCCTTTTGATTCAGCCCAAGGTGCCGGCCCATGGGGCGGTACTGTCCACATTCAGGGAGTGTCTCGGCTAAGCCTCCCTGGATTCACCCTCACAGATGCACCCTGAGGTGCATCTCCTAGGTGATTCAAGTCTAGTCTAGTTGACAACAAATTTAACCAATCCATGACTTCTCCTGGCCACTCTGATTTTATAATAGTTGTCTTGGTTACTTTTCTAATGCTGTGATAAAACACCATAGCCAAGACAATCTATTAAAAAAAAAAAAAAAGCATTTAATTTGGGGCTCATGACTGCAGAGAGTTAGAGTCTGGGACCTTCATGGTGGAGAGTATGGCCGCAGGCAGACAGAACCTTGTGGTCGTGGCCACCCACTGGGCAAAGAGCTGCACCCTCTGAAACCACATTGAGCCGATGCCATGCCGGGGTCTGTGGTCCAGGCCTGATCACTGCTAGGGTAGATGATATGCGCCTTCCTGATTGACCAAAGGCTCCTAGTCCCAGCAGACAAGCCACCACCAGGCAGAGACTCATTGAGGTCAGCCCCTCACCACCCCCGACCCAACCCTGCCTGCTGTGTGGCCAAGGAAGAGGCAAGGGCCAAGCTTGTCAGCTGTCTGAGGGGTGGGCACATGCGGGGTGGGCACAGGAGGGGCGCACAGAAAGATTATCTCACAGTTCCAACTCGTTAATGAAAGAAATAAATTAACCAAGCTCATTTTTCAGAGAATTCTTGTGTAAACTGGAAATTTTCCAGTCTGTGAGCCTTGTGCCAGGCCCTCCCATAAATCACTGCAAGGAAGCTGTCTGCGCTGCGGAGGGGGAAAGGCAGAGGGGAGAACCTGAGACAGAGGGATGCCAGTCCCTGGCCAGGGTGACGGTAGGAGGGGGAACCAGGCTCTCACGGTGATCCGTCCCTCTATGAGCCACAGAAAAAAGAAGGAAGAGCCGCAGCCCACCTCTGCAGGTGAACAGGGCCAGGTTAAAGGTGCAGCACCCTTATCTCCCTAACCTGGAAGCAACCCCCAAACAGGCCATATTGTAATTGAATACAATATTAATTACGGAGTGCACCATTAACGGTTTGTGGGATTTGACTAATTAATGTAATAGTTTTTGAGTCACGCTCATTAAATATGAAAATTACGCTGTTGAAAGGTATTGGTTTCATTTATCAATCTTATATGGACGGGACGGGGGCAGGGACCAGCAAGAGACAGACCCCTTCCCATTTGCTCCTGTCATGAAGTGTTGTACTGGAGAGCCACATTTTCAAGGAGCCCACCAGAGGAAAGGGAAGGGATGGCCAGAGGAAAGTTGGGGGCAAATTCTCATTAAGCCTTGACTCAGTGACCGTGCTAGCTCTGATACCCAGACTTCTAGAGTCCTTTCTACCCTATGCTTCTTTTGATTGCACTTCCTTCCGATTGATTGATTGATTGATTGATTGACTGATTGACTGATGCATTGATTCAGGTCTGGTGCGGTAGACCCCGTCTGTTGGCTCTGTAACACCACATCCACTTTCAGCCCCCTCCACTTTGGAAACGTGAGGGAATTTTTCTATCCACAAATGCCTCACTTCATTTGTGCTGTTATAATAAAACACCCCATTCTTGGTAGCATGTAAACAACAGAAAGTCTTTCTCAAAGTCTAGAGGCTGGACAGCCTACAGTCAAGACAGCAGCAACCAGTTCCCTGGACCATCATCTTTTCATGTGACTTCACATGGTAGAAGAGGTGAGGGAGTTCCCCAAGGTCCCTTTTTAGGGCTTGATTCTCAGGATCCAATCACCTCCCAAAGGCCAGCTTCCTCCAAGTGTCACTTTGCAGGTAAGAATGTCGACACATGTCTTTCAAGGAGACATGAACAGCTAATGCATTTCACCAACCTCTGGAGTCTAGGGAGATTACAGGACACTGTTGTGACCAACAAAATAAGGGGAGCGGGATCCAGGACAGAAGTGGGTGACGCTGTTCCTTTCCTTCAGTGTGGAGCTGGGGCTGCTGTGTTTGAACCTGAGGGAAAAGCCACAGGTACAGAAGTGTTGGTCCTGTCCTGTTGAATCCTCAGCATAGAAATCATTGTACACCAGCTGTTTGTGTTGAGGGGAAATAGCCCCCTTTGTCTAAGACACTGATAGCTGATTATTCTGTTGTTTTTGTCTGAGAGGATCCCTGACAGGCACTCATGACGCAAGGGCTAGGCCAGAGGCTATGAGAAACCCCAGGAAGTTTCCAATCTAGTCACACACACACACACACACACACACACACACACACACACACACACACACACACAGAGAGAGAGAGAGAGAGAGAGAGAGAGAGAGAGAGAGAGAGAACCAGCAAAATGATGGAAGATTACAAAGGCCCACTTGCAAGATGGTACATCTGGGGGCTGGAGAGATGGCTCAGTGTTAAGAGCATTGGCTGCCCTTCCAGAGGATCCAGGTTCAATTCCCAGTACCCACAAAGCAGCTCATACCTGTTTGTAACTCAGTTCCACCAATGCACATAAAATAAAATGCAATTAAATGAATTAATTATTTAAAAAAAGATGGTAACATCCAGAGTGTGTAGTGTGCATGAGTAGCCAACCCTGTGGAGTCTCATGATTTTCAGAAGATAGGTCCCTAACTAGCCAGAATCTATGAAGCTGACGAGCCAGGGCCTCTCACCCTGGAGAGGCCACTGAGTCACATGAGGAAAACAGGAGCGGGGTGTGGCATGTGGGGTCTGAGTGGATTTGAAGGAAGATGGGATTTCTGGGGATAGACTCAGGGGAGGGATTGCAATCCTGAGCCCCATGAGAAAGACTAGGGGTGCATGAGATGAAAAGTAGCCCCAGTGTGCTGTGGAATAATCCTTTTTGTACACTGTGAAGATGTGTTGCCCTCCTCATTGTTAAGAAAGAGCTGACTGGCCATAGCCAGGCAGGAAGAGGTTAGGCAGGAGAGTCAATCTCAGAGAACGTTGGGAAGAAGGAGGCTGGAGTCACCAGCCAGACACAGAGGAAGCAGGAGATGAGCATGCCGTGCTGAAAAAGGTACTGCCGTGTGGTACAGCGTAGACAAGATATATGAGTTAATTTAAGTTGTAAGAGCTAGTTAGTAACAAGCCAAGCTATCGCAATCAATAATAAGTCTCTGTGTGGTTGTTTGGGAGTGGGCTGTAGGGACAGAAAAGTCCTCCTACACCAGTAGCCCCAGGGAGGATCACATGGGTCCTTGCTTCCCAATGCACCCCAGTCCTAGCCTGTGTGTTCTTGGCACTGTGGCTTTTAATTTTCAGAGGGTCTAATCTCAGGACCTGGCTGGCCTCGACCCAGGGTCTCTCTTTCATCCTTGTGTTCTTGGGCTCTTGACAGGACCTGACTCACATGTAGCTTGCATTCTGTTGAAGTTAACAGAATAAACAGACGTGAACTAGAGCAGTAGAAACAATGATGTCTTCGTTTCCTTTCTTGTATTGAAATGCCCCACAAAAGCAATTTAAAGAAGAGAGGGCTAGAGGGAGGAAAGGGAAGGGGCAGAGGATGTAATTATACTACAAACGCAAAAGAAAAAAATTTTAAGAATTTTTTTTTTTTTTTAGCCAGGCTGTGGTGGCGCATACCTTTAATCCCAGCACTCGGGAGGCAGAGGCAGGTGGATCTCTGTGAGTTTAAGGCCAGTCTGGTCTAAGGAATGAGTTCCAGGACAGCCAGAGCTACACAAAGAAACCATGTCTTGAAAAACAAAGAAAAAAGAAAAAGAAGTGGGGTTTTTTGTTTGTTTGTTTGTTTGTCTCACAGTTCACGTCTTTTTGTCCATCCTGGTGGGGACGTCAAGGCAGCAGGAGCCTGAGCAATGCTCATAGTCAGAAGAGAGCAATGTATCCTGTGCTCACCTACTCTCTCCATTTCATGTAGTTCAGGAGCACCGCCCAGGGAATGGTCACACCCACAGTGGGCAGATCTTCCCTCTTCGGTTGACAGGATCAAGATAATCCCCCACAAGCACACTCAAAGGCCCATCTCCCCGGTGAGGATTCTGCATCCTGCCAAGTTGACAATTAACACAAAGACAAACAACAATTCCCCTTGGCAAGAGCCCGTGCTGGGCCAGGAACTTCACGAGTGCGTCACCTCAACTTAACCAGGTGGGTTTAGTTTCCAAGTCCGTACCGTCCCCAGCTGGGTTTCCGTCATCAGCCTCTGGCACTCTTTGAATATCAGTTCCCTCACTGGGAAAATGGTGAGTGGAATGCACCTTCTCAAGGTATTGGTTGTTCCTCATCTTTTCTTACTTCTCCCCACCCCCTCTCCCCGTGTATATGTTTTTTTTTTTAATTTTTTAATTTCTTAAATGTGTAGCCCAGGCTGGCCTCGAACTCGTGATCCTCTTGCCTCTGCCTCCTTCAGCAAATCCTACTGGCGTGCGCCACCACAACCGACGTGTATGTTTTTTTTTAAAATTAACTTTTACTGACTCTTTGCAGATTTCACACCACGCATCCCCATCTCACCCATCTTCCCATCACCCCCCACATCCACCCTCTGCCCTCGCAACCTCCGCCCCAAAAACAAAACAAAATTTAAAAGAAAAACCAAAAACCAAACCAACCAACCAAAACAAAGCAAAGCAAAGCAAAATAAATCAAAAGAAGGAGAAGAGTCTCGTGTGGAAGCTGTGGTCTGGGCCGGGCCGGTGAGTCACACAATTCACCCTTCAGTCTTTTCATCCACACTTGTGAGTGTTCACTGCCATGAGTCATAGGTCTGGTTGAGAGGCCTCTGTCCTCTGTCACACCATTGACAATGGGGTCTCACCGGGGCTCCCCCAGGACATCCGCCGTTGTTCTGTCCATGTGTATGTTTTAAACAGGGTTTTACTATGTCCATCAGGGTGGCCTTGAACTTGTGATCCTTCTGCCTCTGCTTTCCAGGTGCTTGGATTGCAGGCCCCACCTGCTGTGGTGACTAATGCTACCAGCACCAATTAAGGCTGATTTTTATTAGTGTGTGCTGCCTGCCAGCTACTGTACTAAAGGCTTAATGGTCATTGTCTCATCTATTCTTCATAATAAGTTTCCGAGGAAGGTATTTATTATCTACTTATTATAGACAAATAGCTTGAGGTTTAGAGAGGTTAAGTAACTTGTCCAATGACACAGCTGGCAATGGGAGATGCTAGAAATACTGATGTGCACAGTGGGTGCTGTGGGACATGACAAGAAAGAAACGTGGGCATTCTCTTTGGAGTGCCTGGCATGTGGCCAATGGTCAAGATAGGACTGAAGAGTCAGGCCAAAAAAGACAGAGTGTCAGCTTCCGGAGAAGGACCTGGGCAAGCTCTGTGGGTTGGAAGGCATAACATTCAAGATGAGTAGGCAGCCGAGGCTTTGAGTCTCCAGTCTATATGGTGAAGCCACCCCAACACTCACACCCTCCAGAGATGGATGGCTTGGAAAGTCCAGAAGGGTAAAGGCATCCTCAGGTCAGGGTTAGCTCCACCCTGGGATGTGACAGCAGCAAGATCTGTCTATGGCAGACTCCTGGGAGCTGGAAGTATACTACCCCAAAATCTCCTAACCACCTTGGAGGTCAGAGCCCACAGGGGTCTAATGTAGCTAAAATCCAAGGTTAGCATGGCTATGGGACTTTCTAGAAGCTTTTGAGAGGTCTGTTGTTCTGATTTTCAGTCTCAAGAGGTTGCGCAGGTTCTTTAGTTCATAGCCTCTGGGATGGAGTTTCTGATATGGGGCCCCCTTGAGTGACTCTCACGTTCCCAACTTCCACATGTTGCCTGTGAGCCTCACCCAGCAGGTCTCCAAAGTGGAGCATCATAGGGCTCTTGGGTGCAATGCTCTTGCTGGCATGAAACAGGACATCTTGTTTACTCTTGTATAAATAAAGACATCCTTCTTTACTCTTGTGTTGCATGGTGGGTGCCTGGATTAAGTGATACCCAGTTAGCTGGCAAAATGTTGTTCCTGGGTGTGTCGGGGAGGTGTTTCCAGAGCAGATTGGCAAGTGAGTCACAGACTTGATAAGGAAGACCCACCTCACTCAATGAGAGTGTTGTCCCACTGTCTGAAGGACCAATAGGACCAACAGGCAGAAAAATGGGAAGCAAGCTTGATCTCTTTCTTACTGGAGTGGGGACATTTCTTCTTCCCATGACTCTGGACATCAGAACCTTAGTATCTTAGTCACTGTTCTATTGCTATGAAGAGACACCATGACCAAGGTAGCTCTTATTTTAAAAAAGCATTTAATTGGGGGCTTGCTTACAGTTTCAGAGGTTTAGCCCATGATCACCACGGTGGGGAGTGTGGTAGTATTCATGGCACTGGAGCAGTAGCTGAGAGCTACATCCTGATCTGCAGGCAGATAGAAGAAGACAGAGACAGACTCTGGGCTTGGCATAGTCTTTTGAAACCTCAAAGCCCACCCCCAGTGACACTTCCTCCAACAAGGCCACACCTCCTAATCCTTCTAATCCTTCCAAAGAGTGACATTCCCTGAAGACTAAGCATTCCAATCTATGAGCCTATGGGGGACATTTTTATTAAAATCATTACAGTTAGGTCCTCTGGCCTTTGGATTTGGGGACTTGTACCAACAGCCCCAATGTTCTCAGGCTGTTAGCCCTGGACTGAGCTGCAGAATCAGCTCCCCTGTGTTGGTGATGCCTGTATAAGCCAGTCAGAGATGACACTTTTGTTGTGGTAGCCTGGTATGAAGACCTCAGAAGTAAAAAATAAGCTCAAACTACAGGCCACAATAAGCCCAGTGGAGCTGGGGAGCAAGGTTTTCCCCACCTTCCTCCCGCTTTCCCCACCTCCACAGCAACACTCAGGGATGGTAAAAAGGGAATAGAGCAGTGGCCCTAACTGAGAATACCATTGGCTTATGACAGGCTTTCTTTCCTGGCTGGATTTGACAGCTCTCTCCTGATTGGTTCCATTTCACACCTCATTTGCATACGTGTGCACCACAAGCCTGCCCATCTCTATATAGTAGGATGTGCAGGCTCTGGATGAGCAGGGTTGTGAATTGTTTTGAGGCAAAACGAGAAAAAGGACTTCAGACTCCAGCTCCCACCTTCAGTCTGTCTCTCAGGCAGCTCCTGGATGCTCCAAGAAAGGAAGACTGCTCCCGAGACCTGCCAGAAGGAGACACTCAGAGACCTGCCACCAGCAGCCAAATTTGCTCAGATCTCCCTTCAAAGCGCCAAGAGATGCTGCACCTTCTTGCTTTGTAGGGAATTTGTCCCTCCCTTGGGGGACACTGCCTCCATCTCAAGATCCACCCTTCCCGCCCCAGCCTTTAAGGCCTGCCTCTCCTGCTGCTCTCTCTCCCTGGTGTCCTGCTCTGCAATGGATTGCTCTCAGTTGTCATTCTGAGATGCTGCAGCGTGCCAGCCATCTCTCAGCCGGCACCCAGAAGCCTGCTGAAAGCTCAGAGCTGTAACACACAACCTCTCAGATGGCATCCCGCTGTCACCAAAGTCTCGGGATTCCTACTTTCCAACTCACATTTTTGCTTACTTGGCTGTGAAGGTCTGATTGCCTTGGCACCCAAAGTCTTCAGCCCTGGCTGCTGCAGTAGAGCTCAGATCACTGTTGGTACCCTCCTGCTACCCCCAGCTAGGATTGCAGATGTCTGCCTACTCCATTCTCGGAGGGAGGGCAAAACGGAGGGAGCAAAATAGAACCCCATCAGGAATAAAACCCAGTAGAGGATTCCCCTAGAGACATGTCTGTGCACTAAGGAAAAAGATTGTCCCAAGGTGACCTAGGACTGATGCATAGGGATGGCATCTCATGCATATGATTACAACAGGATCATGAGATGATGTGTGTGTGTAGTAAATACAATGTTATATAACCCACATTGTCAATCACTTATGTCAGTCAAAGAAATATCCCCTTTGGAAGGCACCCCTCCTTCCATTTCACTTCCTAAAGCTGTGCTTTCCTTACAGATTTTTCCGTGTTTTGCCTAATTCTTTGTTCAAGACACAAAGAACCTTGAAATTGTGTCATGGAAGACCCCCCTTTCCCAAGACTTCCCTCCAGTAACAATTTTAGTTCGCTAAAATTACACTTTGAATTCGGGGTTCTTAGTTGTTCCAGCCTCATTAATGGGCCTGGTTTGGCTAGCTGGCTTTCAAGGTTTGGTGACTGTTGGGCAGGGCAGTGGAGTTTCATGTGACAGTTCTGGAGGTACCAGTGCAGCGGGGTGGGGGAAATCGAGTCACAGTTTCTGAAAGCGAAAGGTGGTGATTTTGATCCCATCGAGAAAGCTGTAGATGGGCAAGGTCTTGAGCAGGAAACCTGGAAAGACATTCTGACCACAGCCCCCCACCCCCACCCCTACTCCCCACCAACAGGACAAGAATTCACCTGTCACTAGAACAGGGACCACGGAATGGCCAGCTTGAGGGAAAGAGAAGGACATGGCTGTCAGAGTTTCCAAGAGCCACAATTATGCACAAACTAAAAAATTAAAATCCAATAATTAAAGTCATTCTGAGAGAAAAGAGTGAATGAAGGATTTAATTCACGCAAACTGAGTCTGGCATGATGGCGACAGACAGACTCCTGGTCACACGAAAAGTGCTCATGAGTCCTCCCTGAGGAATCTACCAAAGGTGAAGTAGGGCAATCAAGATGAGGAACCCCTGCTAAGGCTGGTCTGGGCACTAAATCATAAGTACCTGTATTTAAAGAGTGGGCACTCCTT
Source organism: Peromyscus eremicus (assembly GCF_949786415.1). Taxonomy (NCBI): domain Eukaryota; kingdom Metazoa; phylum Chordata; class Mammalia; order Rodentia; family Cricetidae; genus Peromyscus; species Peromyscus eremicus. The sequence goes on from NC_081430.1 coordinate 84,663,694, forward strand.
AGCCGCAATGCTTAGAGTTTCTGATTTTCATGGTTTTAGAATATTTGTATATATGCAATGCTCTATCTTAGGCATGAGTCCCAAGTCTAAACATGGAATCCAGCTTCGCTTCATACGCACCTTATTCACGCAACTCACTCAAACACACCTCATACCTATAACCTATTTTCAGATATGCCTTTTATGCACAGCCCAAAGGTAACTTCACATGCTTTAGTGTGGTGTGTGCAAGTCATGTGGGGAGTTTTGGATTAGGGATGTCTGACCTGCCTATGTATACATATGTTTAAGACGTGAATATGTTATATGTTTGTATAAGTATATATGAATACAGTCAATGATTAAAACGGGAGGTAGAAGCTAAGTGTACCCTTGATGGATGGAAGGCATGAACAAAGAGTGTTGTAAGGGAAGAACAGCAAATGGAACGTGCCATCTTGAAGTGTGGCTTTTCCTTTCTGATGTTCTGTGACTCCAGACAGAGGCCGAGAATAAAACATTCCTCATCTGATTGGTAGGGTATGAGAAGTGGCCAGTGCTCTACAAATACTAGGTCCCATTGTTCTGAGGCCTGAAACATATACCCCCACTTAGAGCTAAGGAGACTAGACTGGGGTGGGGTGGGGTTCTACATAGGCATCTTGGGGTCAAGTAGTCATCACAGGATAATGGAGCCAACCCAGCTAGATGCAGATCTCAGAGCCACCTTGACTTGCTCCCTAGCAGGAGGGGAAATGTGATCATTCTCACGTATGGGCCATTTCACAGTGGTTCAAGGCACAGCCAAGACCTTCAGAAAAGGCGAAAAGCGGGGTATCCACCTTCAGGAGCCTGGGGTGCTCTGAGACCCATGAGGCTGAGCTGGTCTCTGACACATGGCTCCGGCACTGTCACTGTGTCCCCAGGCCCTCCCCAAGGAACTCCACTCTCCATTTGTCAATTGTAAGTGATACTTTCTATTCAATCTGATACATATTATAAGAATATAAACAAATGCCTCTTCCCGTATCAGCACCATAATCACTTTCTTTTATAGGTATCATTTATTACAGGATGACAGATGGCCAGTTTATAGAATTCCAAAGAGGCCCCCGCAGGCCAGTCACCTGGGAACACCAACACATTTACATTTCTCCAAAACAGATGGGAGAAGGAGGGGAAGAGGCAGATTCCTGTCAAAACTTTGGCTCTTTCCAAAAAGTGTTCGCTCTACCCCTCTGTCCTCCTCACAGATGGTGCCACCACCCCCACCCTTGTCCCTTTCCAAAGCTCCTGATGACCTCCTACTCTGTCACTTCTCTGTAGCAGCAATATGGCGCCCTCAGTGATGGAGCCGGGGTGGGCGCTTTGCAGGGCACTTTCTGGGGATTTTCTGAGGTTACCATTCAGTATTCCATCCTTTTGGTCTTAAGTGAGAGGCCATAGGAGGCTAAGATGTAAGTCCACAAAGGCTGACATGCTGGAGCCTGCCATTTGCCACAAAACTACAGAGAGGGAGCTCTCAGTCCATGAGGCATATAAGGTTAACTGAGTAACTTTAAAAAAAATCCATCCATTCACAAACAACAACAACAAAAGACTCAGAAGGTTGTATTTATATATTTTGTGCACATATATATTATATATGTAACAATAATAATCAAATAAAAAAAGGCTATCAATTTAAGGAAGGTATGGGAGAGGTTGAATGGGAAGGAGATGGAAAGGGCTATGAAGAGGAAAGGAAAAGGGGGAAGTGATGTAATTATATTTTAATTTAAAATGTATTTTTAAAAAACAGTAATAGGCTTAGAGGCTGGAGCACGCCATTAAACTCAGCCATTGGAAGTCAGAGGCAGGCAGGTCTCCATAAGGTCAAGGTTTCAATCTAGCCTATGTAGTGAGACCTTCTTTCTAATTAATTAATTAATGAAAAATCAAACAAACAAACAAAACAATAATGCCAGAGTCCCAGGAGGATGATTAAATCAGAAAGCATAAGGTGAGAGAGAAATGCTCTGCAAGATGTGCAGGTAATTTTGAGAACTCATTGCCATGAAACCAGGGATAAAAAGACTAAAAGTGAAGAAGTCACGGAGGAGAGGGAGTGCTGTACACCGGGGCATTGTGGGAACTGTAGTTAGAACTCAATGATGGCAGGCCCCTGCTCACAGCCCACGGGGCAAAGGCAAGTAAACCAAGTCCAAGGTGAGAAAGGAATGGGCGAGGTCTTCGAGGATGGCTCCCTAGGGAAGACAGCAGCCTCTGTGAGCGATTGAGAGGACAGAGGACTCCTTTGTGACTAGTCGGGTCGGGAATGATTTCCCTCCCCACGGAGAACAGAAACCATCAGCAGATGACTGATACGTTTCCCTACATGGACATGGAGCTCTTTTGTTCATGAAAAGCTATCGTAATGGGGGGTGAAGGGAAAGCCACAGACTAAAAGACGTTTGTAACATAGGTAGCTAGAAGACGACGAATATACGGAGAAGAGAAAGAAAGTATGTGCATCCCAGAAAAACAGCTCAAGGAAAGGAGCAGACAACACGGAAAGGAGATGCATACACTAAACGGAATGGGAAAAGGCCGCGAGAACACACACACACACACACACACACACACATAATCCTTTGATCAGTTGCCGTGGGTGGGAAGCATCTACCATTGCAAGGAGACATCGCTGCGCACCCACTGGTTTTCAGACCGAGTCTGACAACATGGTGAGGTGGTGGGTGTGTGCACTGGTGCAACATCCACATTGGATGGACCATTCCGTGATATGTATTAACGATCAGCACAAGAGCGAGGTATCTGGGGGAGGTGGGAGTGGGTTTCCTTGACGACATTGCGGTACAAAGGTTTACCAGGGGGCGATAGAGGAAGCATAGGAGTTGCATCAAAGGCCAGCTAGGGAAGCTGGACTCACAGAGGTGGCAGATCTGAGCCATCATGGAGGGACCCCTCCTGGAGAGGCAGCCTCAGTTCTGTCCACCACCGCTGATGGGCTGGGCTGGCAGGTGCTTAGTGCTCAGCAAATTACGATATTGGGAATGAGCAGCTGGAAACAGCTGATTCACATTTAGGTTACCCTTAAGACACTGCATCGGGTCATAGACATCAGTCTCCTCATAATGGTTCTGAGAGCCTGGGTTTGCTTTTATTTCTGTTTCACAGAAAAGGCTACAGAGGCACTCGGTGGGGTGAAGGTGGAGGTAGGTGTGGCCTCCCAAACCTCTAGGATTATATAACTTTATTCTATTTCCCTATGAAGAAACTGAGCCTGCCCACAGTCAAACATCTGGTTTGGGCCCTGGGAGCTTGGTCGGACTTTGAAGCTGTGTCCTAGGTAGCACCAGGCTCTGTCTTTGGTCATTTCAAGAGCAGCATGGGCATGAGTTGGCCAGCAGCCGGTGAGAACTCAGGACTCCAGACACGCCTGGCTGGCGATTCCCACGTGTAGCCTGCTATGGACAGGTGTGAGTTAGAGGGGCAGAATAAGGGTGCTGCACTAGCTGTGTGACCCCAGGAAACCTGGCAGCCCCCAAAGGTGGAAGATGAGTGTGCAGAGCAGCATTCTATCATTTCTTCACTCACAGAATCTGGGTGAGGTAATGCACAACTGGAGTAAAATGGGATTCTCTGGGGTACAAGAGAACCTGTTTTCTTCCCGAGGCCTCATCTCTCTGGTCCCTTACTGTCCACCTGGTCTGCTGTCAATGACTTGGCACTGAGCACAGGAAATGAAGACCATTCATCTCCACCTTGGTAAATGCAGGCAGGTGTCTCAGGCATACTAACCCTGAGCACAGGAAGTAGACGTGGGAGCCAGAGGCCTGGACCCTACTGCCTGCCCACCTCACTCGACTACCTGACCCTTGGAGCTCCTGCTAGCATTGGGTGTAAAACACCCATGGTCACCACCCTTTGTACCCTGGGTCACTGAATGTGAGGATGGGTGGTGCTCAGAAGGTCCCCTGCTTGCTCGTGGCCATCAGAGCTGAAGCTGCCCCTCAACATGGCTGTCTCACACTCAGGGCTGTGTAGATGTAACCAACCTTCTTATTAAATAAGAAACACAGAACCAATGCAGAGAAGAAAGCCAAGAGGTCAGAGCTAAGAGCTAAAACCTTATCCTTCCTCCTGCGGTGGTCCTACCTCTCCGAACCAGAGCTACCCTTGTGTTAAAGTCTTTATATAGAGTTCCTGTTCTGCCTTCTCATTGGTTGTAAACCCAACCACATGACCGCCTAGTCATGGCCTGTCTGTATAGGCCTCCAGGTTTTCCATGATTGGTATTGAAATTAAAGGCATGTGTATCCAATACTGGCTGTGTCCCTGAACACACAGAGACTTATCTAGCTCTGCCTAGCAAGTGCTGGGATTACAAGCGTACACCACCACTGCCCTGCTTTCCTATGGCTTGCTAATAGCTCTGACCCCCGGGCAACTTTATTTATTAACATACAAATAACATTTTAATACAAATAAAATATCACCATAGGGCTGAGGTCTGACGCGGGGACTTCTTCCAGGGTTGTTTCGACACAAGACTTATCCTCAACCGTCAGGCATCTGCAAACACAAGGAAGCAGTAATTTATGAGAAAAGACCTCTGCGGATGCTCAGTTAGCACCACCTAACCCAGAGCTGTGGTCGGGAGACTCCCAGTCACCCTTGGAAGAGCTTGCTCTACACTCCCTGGAAGTTAAACTCAGCAAATGCAGCCCGGAGGGGAACCTGGCTGTGATGTGACTCCCATGTTACCAGAACCGGGCCATGCCCATTTGCTTACAGAGTAGCCTGGCAGAGAGGAACAGCCGTGACACAGAGACCTGGCTCCCAGACCTCAAAATACTCACCGCGACCCTTTGCAGAGACATTTGGCTGGTTCCTGTTCGGAACATAATTTTAGCACATTCCTAAAAGTGGGTGATGCTGTTATCCCCACTTAGCAGATGTAGAAATTGAGGTCAAAGAGGTATAAATTGGAGACAGAGAAGTCAACAATACAGCAGCATCCCTGGGGACCCTCAGAATCACGATTGGTGGAGATCCTTGCTCCATAGGGGATGCCAGATTTAGCAGGTATAAATAATCCAGTGAAATCTGTTCAGGCAGGCAATAAATATCAGCTTTGGTGTATGCAGGGCTTGTGTATTACTTAGGAGTTACACTAAAGCATGATACATTGTTCATCTGAATCTCAAGTTCAACTGGACGTCCTGTTGTCTGACTAGCAGCCCTCTTGAGGACCCCAGAAAAAAAGAAGACACTGTGAGCCAGGTGGTCATGGCAGACACTGAACATGGCCCGTGTCTCGGGGTCTGGCCCTTGGAAAGTCTTTCCTCCTGGAGGCTAATGGTTGGGCCTTATTTCTCAATCCCCTTATTCCAGCAGAGGGCTCTCAGGAATCTTAGGACCCTCACTCAGGTCTAAGTGAACAAGGTGAAGGCCTCAGGAGAGGTGCCCAGCCGTTCTCTCTAATCCAAGACTGAGCATCCCCCTCCTGTCCTGCCATAGTGGCCTCTGGCGGCCTCTTGTTCTCCTCTCCTGGGCCCTATCCTCCGGGTCAAAGGTCACACCAACCCTCTCATTCCTTGAGACTGCATAGGACTTGAAGAAAGATGGGGAAAATATGACAGACTGGAGTGACAGTGGCCCATGGCCAGAGGCCTGGAGAATAAAGAAAGAGGTATAAGAGGAGGGGGATGGGAAGGTGTCTAATTTTTAATGGACGGAGACATAAATGCAACATGATTCACTATGAGTGGGCCACCTACATTAGATGGAAGTTAATTAAAACAATCCCTCATTTCTCTGCGTTTCAAACTTCTTGAGTCTCACTCGGGGAAGGGTGCGGCAGGACTTTTTATTACTCTTAGATGGTGTTCAGAAGGCCCATAAATACATCTCCTCTTCCTGTGATCTCATTAATCTTGCCGCCTCTCCTGCTCCTCTCTGCCAACAATCAGATCCCAGTAAACAACCTCAAGTGAAATTTGCAACTGTCAGATAAACATTAAAAATGCTTCTCTTGTCCTTTCCCATTGATAGTCCCATTAATATTGTAATGGAACAAAAAGTTATGAAAATGAATGCATGCTGGTTTGGGGAATGAAGGATGCCGACAGCGGCCAGGATGCAGACATGCATATGGATGGGCTTGCTGGATCACGGATGCTGCCCACATCCATGCGAGGCTGCGTGCCCACGGGACCAGCCATGTGTGTCCCGGGACCAAGGACACCACACACAGAGCAGGCACACATGGGCACGCCTGAGTCAGGGAGGAGAAGATTCAAGAATGGAATAAAGGAATTCTGTTCCAGAAAGGATTCTGGGCACCTACCACCACCCAGCCTTATGCAGAGTAAAATATTGCCCCCTTTTCTCGCTTATCGCAGTTCCTCTCCTTGCTTATCTCTTTGCAGTCAGTGGTTGGGTCCCTCGAAAGATAGCGAGATCCCCACTGATAAGCCTCTCTTGACATCTCTTCCTCATTTATTTTCCGTGTGGGGACCTTTTTAATACACACTCATGCTTGTGTGTGTGTGTTTATCTATCTGACAAATGAGGCTTGAAAACCAGAAGGTATAATGCATGAGAACTTTGCAGGCACAAACTTCTTAAGGAGTATTTTAGGTCAAAGAGGCATTTCAGAAGCAGCAAAGGGGGTACAAAGTGTTTGGTATGCACATGTTTACTGGAAAGACAACAATAAAACAACAAAACCCTTGGGCCCTTTAAACTCTGCCTCTTTAATGCTTCATCCTTTTATTTAAATAAAAGTTTGTTTTATTAACGTGTGTGAATGTGTGCTTGTGTGTATGTACGTGTACCACATGTGTGCTTGGTGCCCTCTGGGGTCAGAGGAGTGCTGGATCCCTTGGAACTAGAGTCACAGATGGTTGTGAGCCACCATATGGCTGCTGGGAACCTGGATCCTTGCAAGAGCTGAGCCTCCTCTCCCCTCCTTGGCTCTGTAGACCAGGCTGGCCTCAAACTCACAGAGATCCACCAACCTCTCTGCCTGCTCAGTGTTGGCATTAAAGGCATGCACCACTACCCCCAGCTCTCAACCCCTTTTCTAAAAAATTAAGTGTGCGTGTGTGCGCGCATGCACACACACACACACACACACACACACACACACACACACACACACGCATGCCATGATGCACATGTAGAGGTCAGAAGACAACTTTTAGAAGTCAATTTTCTCCTTCTACCATAGGATCCAGGGATCAAACTCAGGGGTCAGGCTCATGTGGCAAGCACTTTTATCCGCTGAGGAATCTCCCCTTCACCTTCAGTGGGTATGGATGGCCTTCCCTCTAGGTCTTGTCCTGGGCTCTTAGTGAGCAGAGATAGATTTGGGCTGACATCTAGCTCAGTGTTGAGCATTTAGAGGCCCGAGAGCTGTGAGCTGAAGGAAGAGAGAAAGAGGAGAGGAAGGGGAGGGGATAGAGACCAGCCGTGCCTGTGGGCACACCAGTGGCTGGGGGTGAGGCTGTGATGTTAATGTCTGCTCTCTGCCTCAGTTTCCATGCTCTTTATTCTCCTGTTTCTCCATCATGCCAATATGGGGTGGTTTGAGTGAAAATGGCCCTCACAGGTTCAGAGGGAATGGCACTATTAGGAGGTGTGGCCTTGGAGTGGGTGTGGCCCTGGAGTGGGTGTGGCATTTGAGTGGGTGTGGCCTTGTTGGAGAAAGTGTGTCACTGGGGGCTGGCTTTCAGGTCTCAGATGCTTAAACCAGGCCCAGCGCGACTCTTCCTGCTGCCTGCCAATCCAGATGTAGAACTCTCAGCTACCTTTCCACCACGTCCACCTGCATGCCACCATGCTTCCTGCCATGATGATAATGGACTAAATCTCTGATCTATAGGCCACCCCCAATTAAATGTTTTCCTTTCTAAGAGTTGCTGTGGTCATGGTGTCTCTTCACTGCAGTAGAAACCCTATCTGAGACACAATATATTCCCATAAGAGTAGACCATGTTATTGAAAACAAAACTCCCACAGACTTCATCCCCCTCTTAATCCCATTAGCTGGGGCCCCACACTTCAGCCTAGTTTGTTTTCCATTCTTTAGGCCCAGCCTGGGTGCCCTAGCTCCCCTTCTGTTGCTGTGATAAAATACCCTGACAAATCAGCTTAGGAGAAAGGGGTTTGTTTTAGCAACAGTTCCAGTCTACAGCCCATCATTGTGGAGAAGTAACAATGGCAGGAGCTTGAGGGAGTTGGTCACATCACACTCGTAACCAGGAACACAAAACAATACATGTGTTTTTGCACACTTGCCAGGCCTCAGTTGGTGTGGTGGTTTGACTGACAATGGCTCCCATAGGCTTATCTATTTGAGTTCTTGGTCACCAATTGGTGGAACTGTTTGGGAAGGATTTGGAGGTGTGGCCTTCTTGGAGGAGGTGTGTCATTGGGGGTGGGCTTTGAGGTTTCAGAAGCCCAGGTCATTCTAAGTTAGTTTGTTCTCTCGGCCTTGTGTTTGTGGATCACAATGTAGGCTCTCAGCTACTGCTCCAGGGCCATGCTTGCCTGTCTGCTATCATGCTCCCCACCATGATGGCCATGGACTATAATCTTCTAAAGCCGTAATCCCCAAAAAACTTTCCTACTACAAGTTTTCTTGGTCATGGTGTTTCTTCATGGCAGTAGAAAAGTAACTGAGACAGTTGACTTTCTCCTTTTCGTGCAGTTCAGGGTCCAGTCCATGAAACGATGTTGCCCACATTCAGAGTGGGACTTTCCACTGCAATTAACTCAGTTAAGACAATCCCACACACGCATGCCCACAAGTCAACCCGATCTAGGCAATTCTTCATTGAGATGCTCATCTCAAGTGATTCTAGATTGTGTCAAGTTGAAAATTTAACTATTATGGGGCTGGAGAGATAGCTAATTGGTTAAGAGCACAGGCTGCCCTTCCAGATGATTTGGATTCTACTCCCAGCACCCACTTGATGGCTCACAACTGTCTGTAACTCTAGTCTTGGGGGATCTGATGCCCGTCTCTGACCTCTGAGGGCAGTAGGCGCGTAAGTGATACACAGACATACATTCAGGCAAACACTCATATATTCAAAAACAAAACAACCCTCACTAATCATCATACCAGGAGACCTCTTGACCCCCTAACAGGGGTCAGTTCACCATCTCTGCCTTCCCACCGTGTCTTCCCCCTTACTCTTAGGCAGCAGCTCACATCATGTGCCCAGACTGTAGGCACCACCACAGTAGGAGCCGAGCTCACGGCACAAACTTCAGTTAATAAGGCGATGACTTAAAGAGCCATGAAACTCTACAGCTACCTTACGTCATTTGAAATGTGGTAGTAGAGACCACTAGCAGCTGGGCAGGGGCTGTTGCTCAGTGGTGGAGCCCTTGCATGGCAAGCATGAAGCATTAGGTTCTATCCTCAGTAATTCCAACCAACAGAACGAGGATGTTGCTAGTGGGTTAGCCAGCTGACTAAATCCTGATTTGGTCCCTATGTTTAGACTCTCTGTGCCTCAGTTTCCTTCTTGTGGCTGTAAAGGGACCACATATAATACAACTTGAGGTCGATTAAAACCAAATGAGATACCAAGTCTAATCGCTCAGCCCTAGGCTTCAGGGAGAGACCTTGCCTCAAAAAACAAGGTGGATGGCTCCTGAGGATGACACCTGAGTGTGACCTCTGGCCTCTACATACACGCACACACACATACACATACACACACACACACACACACACACACACACACACACACACACACAGAGACAGACAGAGACAGACAGAGACAGACAGAGAGACAGAGACAGACAGAGACAGAGAGAGACAGGGAGAAAGAAACAGAGAGAGAGAGAGACAGAGAGACAGAGAGACAGAGAGAGACAGGGAGAAAGAAACAGAGAGAGAGAGAGACAGAGAGACAGAGAGACAGAGAGAGAGCAACAGTTTTCAGCCAGATGTGGTTTTACATGTGTGTAATCCCAGAACTTGAGAGCCTGAGGCAGGAGGATTGCTTCAAATTCAAGGCTAGCCTGGTCTACATATTGAGTTCTAGGCTAGTCAAATTTATACAGTGAAACACTGTCTCAAAACACTAAACAAGCAACAACAAAAAGCAAAGAATAACATCCAATTCCAACTTAGGTTTGTGAGACAGGGTTTCTCTGTGTAGCCCGGGCTGACCTGGAACTAGCTCTGTAGACCAGGCTGGCCTCAAACTCATAGAGATCCACCTGTCTCTGCCTCCTGAGTGCTAGGATTAAACATGTGCCCCCACCCTACCGTCCAGTTCACTTCCAACTTCAAATGGAAATTGAAAGAAGTGATTTCAGCTCAGGGTTTTTGCATTGTGCAGAGATAGAACGTTGAAGAAACTTTACATTTACGTCATTATTTCTACTACACAGGTTTTTGAGAATTATTTGAATATTTGGGAAAGTTTTATTTGTTAACTCAAGATATTGGCATACTATGTTAAAGAAGGAAATAAAACACATTGCACTTAAAAATTCTGTCTAAAATGCTTGAAAGCATTTGATGAGCTCGACTTCCAAACGGGACAAAGTAGAATCCAAAGGTCCTTTAAAAAGATTACTGAAATCAGAAGAAAAAGATGGCCTCCCTCACAGCTCCTTCCTCTGGGACTGGGCCAGTCAGTGAACGGAAAATCTGAAGCCTCACTGGGAGAGTGGAGGAAGTTACCAGGGGAGAGACAGGTGACCAGTCTGTGACCATGCCTCCACCTTTTTTTTTCTTTTCTTTTCTTTGTTTTTTGTTTTGTTTTGTTTGTTTGTTTGCTTTTTCAAGACAGGATTTCTCCATGTAGCCTTGGCTGTCCTAGAACTCCCTCTGTAGACCAGGCTAGCCTCGAACTCAGAGATACACCTGCCTCTGCCTCCTGAGTACTGGGATTAAGTGCTCCTCCTTTCTAAGAGCAGATGGGTCAGGTCTCCCAGCACAACCTCCCACACTGACCTTCGCCTCCCCCAACCTGCCCTGTCCCCAGAGGGGAGGCAAAGGTCAGTGTGGAAGGTTGTGTTGGGGAAGCCAGAGAGAAGCTTCTGCTGGACCTAACGGGACGTCTACAAAACGTCCCAGGACTGCAGCGCGCACAGATCAGAAAGGCTATTTGCGACCTCTGCAATCAAGGCAAACAGACCAGGATTCCCAGGCAGGCTAAGCAAGTCTTTTCATATCCACTATTTTACATTTTATGTTTCCCATTTGAACAGTTGGGCAGATAAATTGCTGGCACCCAGAGCCAGGAAATGCCCTCCACCCGAGTACTGGGGCATGGAGGGAGGGTGTTGTATCCGGAGTTGTACCATGAATTAGAAGCGTCTTGGCTGACTGGAGACGCTGGGTAAATGCCAGTTCTGGCTAAGTGTTTTGCTTATAGTAATCCACTGAATCCTCACAGCAAGACTTAGAGCTTCGACTCTCCACTTTCGGAATGAGAAAGCCTCCTCTGGGAGAGATTAGAATGCCTGCCCAGGTTACATGGCTTGCCGACGACAGAGACCCTCACTCCAGGATCCACACTCTCGCCTGAGCTAGGCATTGCTTCAGCCTGGCTCCGATGCTACAAGGGGTGATCGGGGAGGCTGAGGGACTTGTCCAGGCTGCACAGCCGACTTCGGAAACGCCGAAACATTCACCCAGGCCCCTCCCCCTCATACGACTTTCTAGGCTGAAATGTGAACTCGGGAATCTAATGGGGACTTAGAGTGGAGCAGCCATTAAAACACCTTCTTTCCACTCATTATTGACCTGCCAATCTCTCTGCTGCTGCCATGAACCCACTTTTTCCCACAGTGATGGGAGAGGCCATATTACCGTTGAGTGCACTACCTCCCAACAATGGCTCTACTTTGAGTCCCCCGGGGTGCCTTATAAAATATGGATGCTGAGGCTCCATGTTGGACCAATAAATCAGAATGTCTGGGACATCAGTATTTTATAAAAGTCGTCCAGGTGAATTTAATGTACAATCAAAGCCGAGAAGCATTGATTGAACCAATCCCCAAACATAGAGGGGTTCCTAGGCTGGATGTTTGACCCTCAGTGAGGTGATGCTCAGGTGGTAGAATCTTTAGGATATGAGTCTTAAGGGTAGATCATTAGGTCATCGGAACACTGTTCTCAGAAACAATAAACTAGTCCTTGAGAAACTCCAGTTAGTTCCTCCAAGAGGAGTTATTTTAAAAGAACAAAACTTGGGCTAAGGAGGTAGCTTATTTGATAGAATGCTTGCTTAGCATGCACCAAGCCCTGGGTTCGACCCCCAGAATTGCATAAACAGACATGGTGGTGTACACCTATAATCCCAGCACTTAGGAGGTGGAGGCAGGAGAATCAGGAGTTCAAGGCCAGCTTCGGCTGCATATCAAGTTTGGAAGACACAAATAGTAATATGGCCTCTCTCATCTCTGTGGGAAAAAGTGGGTTCATGGCAGCAGCAGAGAGATTGGCAGGTCAATAATGAGTGGAAAGAAGGTGTCTTAATGGCTGCTCCACTCTAAGTCCCCATCAGATTCCTGGGTTCACATTTCAGCCTAGAAAGTCGTATGAGGGGGAGGGGGCTGGGTGAATGTTTCAGTGTTTCCGAAGTCAGCTGTGCAGCCTGGATAAGTCCCTCGGGTTCCCTGAGTGTCCCTTGTGTCTCCAGCCTGGGAGACACAAGACCTTACGTCAAAATCAAGAGGAAAACAGGTGTACTTGTTCAATGAATATGGCCTCTCTGCAGCCTGCTTCCCGTCTCCAGGCAACCTCTCCCTCTCCACGTGGTCCTGTAGCTGTGGTGGCTTCCGGGCAGGCTGCCCTACCCAACATCCTAGAATCTAAAGAGAAGCTGTATCTAAATGAGTAAAATAAGAGTGGCTAAAACACATTTTCTTCAGATTACAGACCCTGGGCCATCAGTTGGCCTCCAGATCACATCAGAATGTGTAAGATGATGATTAACATACAAAATACTAAATTTAATATGTTTGTCTAAAGAGTTACAGGAACAGGTCCCCAGCAGGCTAAGGTTGATTTCTATGTTCTAGCTAATGTAAAGGACACATGTCCTGGAGAACAAAGACCCCACAGGCACCTAACTTTCCTGCTCCTTGGCCCTTGGAATCACTTTTCCCTTCTGATAAACACCCTTTGGTACACCTGGGTCTCCCCAGACAGTTTTATGAGTAGGATGATAGGTCGTCTTCTCGGGGTACCGGTTCCTGGATAAATCTAATTCTCTTCCTATCAACCCTCATCTCCCTAATATTGTCTTTAGAGCAGTGAGCAAATGGACTTGGGTGCAGTAAAGCCCTCACCCTGATGCTATCACCATGGTGATACATCCAGGAGGCCTTACCAGAGCCTGTCAATTCGGCAACAATTTGACTGACTCCAAAACTACAATCTAAATAAACTTATATTTAAAATATCCAGCCTCAGGTATTTTACTGTAGTAATGGAAGATGCTAATACGGCAAGAATACATTGAAAGAGTAAGGACCCTTGGGAGAGCTACAGAAACAATTCAGCAGGCATTTTCCGAGTCTTTATTTGGGGTCAGGCACTATGATGGAAGGAAGTGGCTAAGTTTGTACTCTATGACATACTTTGTAGAGCAATAATTCTCAAATAGAAACTGCTCAGGACCCATATGGTCCTTCTATATCAAACCAGTTACTTGAAGCAACTGGACCATGAGACAATAAAAATTGCACTTGTTTCTGGCATGAATACCTGAACATCAGAGAACAGAACAAGCCAGTAGATTAAACATAGAGGCCAGGCAGTGGTCGCATACATCTTTAATCCCAGCACTCTGGAGGCAGAGATCCATCTGGATCTCTGTGAGTTCAAAGCCACCCTGGACTACATGAGATTGACTCAGTCTAGGAGAGAAACAGAGCCAGGCAGTGGTGGCACACACCTTTAATTCCAGTACTTGGCAATCCCACGCCTTTAATCCCAGCACTTGAGATCTCATGCCTCTGCTACCAGTGTTTGGAAAGCACACACACCTTTAATCCCAGCACTAGGAAATGAGTAATATGGCTGGGTGGAGAAAGGTGTATAAGGCATGAGGAAACAGGAACTAAAGCCCTTTTCGGCTGGAGCCCTCTTCGGCTGGACCCCTTTGAGCTGAGGATTCCTGGAGTTGGCAAGGTGAGAAGTAGCTGTGGCTTGTTCCTTTGTCTCTCTGATCTTTCAGCATTTCCCCCACTATCTGGCCCTGAGACCAATTTAGCAATTCGAGCAACAACTATTGACATCAAAATGTGGGTTCACCTCACCTCAAGGTTTTTAGGCACCAACTGAGTGTCTTGCAATTTAACTGAATTCTGATGCTACACAGAGTTAACACAAATATCCCAACAAAGGGCTCAATCCCATAAGCCTGCTTCGTCTTCAGATACCTCAAAGTCTCCACAACTCCTCTATAACTTGATATAGAGCAGAGGTTCCAACGACCTTCTTGTGTTCAATAATCTGCTGTGACAGTTGCATCACGCCGCAGGCCTCACTTCCAGTCCCTCAAGAGGGAGAGCTGAGAAGAGGAAGGGCTAACTTGGGATCTTTTTAAAATCAGGAGGTTAGATTGGGAGTATTATGTGGTGACTGTTCATAGAGTGGAGCTAACTTTTACAGCAGGTCTCTGTGATCAATGTTAATCTTACTCACTGTGAATGGAAAACTCACGGTGCAATGACCTAGAGATCACCACGTAGTAACTTGTCCTGCTAAAAAAACAACTGAAAAATCAAAGCTTATGTGAAATAGCTCGTTTAAGACTTTAGGAAACAGACATGGCAGCACAGAGCATAGTCCTTTTTCCCCAAGGACTTGTCTACCTATTATGTATAGACTCCGGAGTCAGACGAACCTGGTTCCAATCCTATTCGGTCAGCAATGAGTGAGACACTTGTCTGGTTGATTACGTAGTCATTTCCAGTGGCCTGTGCTCCTTGATGATGTCCCTCCATCCAGGGAACCATCATTTGCCTACACTTCTGACCACGGAGACCTGGGCGTTCATGGAGACTCTAGGTCTTAAGTCCATTTTTCAGGTATAGAGTCTTAAATCTAAGCTGGAAAGAACCACAGACACCACCTAGTCCTTACTCATTTACAGATGAGGATGCTACACCAGTACGGTGTCTGGTGAGTATAACCTGTGACTCTAGGGAGCTGGTGTTCTCACTCAGTCAAGGATGGTCCCAAAACTTCATTACAGACTGTGGGACTGTGTCTGTAGGCTGGGGGGATGGCTCAGGAGATAAAGTGCTTCTGGAACCAACATGAGGACCAGAGTTCAGATCCCCAGAAACCATGTGAAAGTTGGGCAGATACAGGAACCGCCTATAATCATAGCACACAGAAGGCAGAGACAGGGGAGCCCCTGGGGCAAGCTAGCTAGCAAGACTAGCTGCTCTATTAGCAAGGCCTGGGTGCCACTGAGAGACCCTGACTCAATAAATAAAGTGGAGAAGGATGGAGGAAGACTCCTGATGTCAACTTCAGGTCTCCACGTGCCACACGTATGTACACACACCCATGCATGCAGGTATGCCAATACACATATGCACATGCATACACGCATCCATGCATACCACATACACATATATAAGCAAAATAAGTAAATAAATAGATCATTTGAAAATAGTAAAAGATAGTGTAGGTGTTTCAGTGATATATAGCCAGTCCCTGGCACCAGTGGGCACACCAGAAACATTTACTGAAGAATAGCTGAACCTCAAATTATCAGCTCTGATCAATAAGACCTGGTAGATTCTGAGGCCACCCACTGGCTCAGCAGGAAAGTAGATAAGCCCACTAGTGACAGACAGGACAGGGGCAGCCGGGGAGGAACGGAAACTGTCCTCCATACTGGACAACTATGGAAAATGGAAAACCCTGAGAGCCACCGAAGCCCTTGCCAACTGTAAAGAGGACCTTATGGTCCGAGGGCCCGACAAACATCCTAGCATTATGGGAAGAGACCTCACTAGGCTGCCATGGTGAGGTCTCCAACGGGCAAGCTTGGGGCGAGGTTGGCACTTACGTCATCGGTTGCCTTTACCTTGTATGACCCCTCAAAATTTCCGACCAACTCAGACCCCCTTTATGATGATTTTTTAAGGACAGAAAACAGTCTAAAAAATATTATCAAGGCTCAGGTAATAGCTCAGATGGTAACATTCTTGCTATGCTAGCACAAGACTTGAATTCAGTCTCCAGAACCTGCATAAAAGAGCTGGGAGGTCTCTGTTGGGCCATCGTCCCTCTGAAATCTCTGGTGGTGACCCCTTCCCTTCCTCTTTCAGTTTCTTGCAACCCTGGGTGTCCCTTGGCTTACAACACAGCTCCCACCCCTCCCCGCCGCTTCATGTCACCATCTCTTCTCTGTGGCTGCACCCCGCCTCGGCAGTCACATTAGATTAGGGATCACCAGCTCAGTGTGACTTCACCATCTCTATTCCCAAGTGAAATTACACTCACAGGTCCCCAGGGGTAGAGCTTCCGTTGGTAACACCAGTTCCAGGACAACACCATTTCCAAGATGGGGAATGGTGTAGACGGTGTCCTCTGGAAGTGCATGGGTTGAAAGCTTGGTCTTCGGTGTGGTGACATCGGAGGTGGTGGAACCTTTAAGGGGTCTAGTGGGGAGGTCCTTAGATCATTGGAGGTGTGCACAGGGATTAAAGGGATTAAAATAGCTCTTGTGGGAGACTGAGAACCCCTCCCCTAACTCAACCAAACCCAACCTCCAATGTTCTCCAGCTTCCTGTTTTGAGATGTGGTTTCCCACCTACCAGTGTTCCTGTCATTTATCCATGAGCCTTCACAAGAGCCTCCACCATGATATTTGGACCTTCAGCCTCCAATAGTATGAATTTTATAAAACATGCCTACCTCAGGTGTTTTGTTATAATAATGAGAAAAGGGACTTATACGAGGAAAGAACTTGCCAGCCAGGACAGAGTCACTCTACAAACCTTAATCTAGCAAAGACAGCGGTCATCTGCTCCCTTTCTCCCCAGTGGAAGGCCCTTTGCTATAGGTCCTGTGATCAGACAGACATGACCCCTGGTGTCAAAGATATCTCTCCACTGCAGAAATAAATTAAGGGGCTCATGGCTCATGGCTACCAACATTGCTGCGGTGGATGCCAGGGTCCTGGTTGGCTACTGGATTCATGGCTTAAAGACCATGAGACCTTGGATAAGTGACCAACCATCTCTGAGCTTCCTCCCCCATCAAGGGACTTCACAATACTGTCATCAAGATTAAGTGGGCAGGAGAACTGGAGAACGTGGGAGGAAGTGGGGGAGCTTTTCGAGTCAGCCGGCTGAGGTGCTGGGTCTTCTCTGCCTCAGATACAGAGAGTCCAGGAACGGGACAAACCTTAGAGATGACAAATAAAAGGATCATTTCAATGATATCTTCGGCATTAATTTTCACAGCTAATGCTGAGCTGACTAAATTATTTTCTTAAGGACTTTATAAACCCATCATTAATAAAATCAGACGTTCAATTAGAAGGAAACTCCAACTGGTAGCAGATCTTTTCGTTGATACCTTTCCCCTCGTTCTTTGCGGACTCCCTGGGTTTCCCTGGCCTTTTCCTGCTGATGTTCCATTTCCTATTTCCACCCACCCCCCATGCCTGTCAGTGCCCCCAACAAAAGCCAGAGAAGAACACGGGCCGATTCCATTAACCTCTGTCATTGCTCAAATCTCTCTCTTAATTAACATGAGTTAATATGATTAATCAAAATAATGAGACAAACCTATTAAATTAGGGGCTCAAATGACAGAACTCAGCAGGAGCAGAGACAGCAAGAGGCCAGGTGGGTGGCGAGGCCAGAGGTGAGGAGGGCAGGGAGCCAGCATTACAGCCCTGCCCAGGCTGGGCTGGGGACAGCGGGCAAGATGTGAGTGGAGGCATGGGGTGATCTCCTTCAAGGACACTAGCTCATCTCAGCTAGCTAATACCTACCCCCACATTTTTTCTGGGGCTGCCAGCCTCCTTGACTCCCCAGATTCTGAGTCCTTGGAGTCAAATGGAGTGTTATTTATCCCTGAAGTCTGTCGCCTCCCTCCTGAGGCTCTTAGAAGTAAGTTGCTCTGTGTCGTGTCCGATGACTCAGACCTGCTCCCTGTCTCAAAAGAGATGGGAGGCCTTCAGACCACACAAACACATAGACAAATACAGATACATACATATGCACACACACCACACACACACACACACACACACACACACACACACACACTCATCAGAAAGGCACATCCATCAGGAATTGGAACTGTACAGTTTAGTCCATGTTCTCAAGTTTGGTCTCCAGACATGGGGCCCTTCATACAGAGCACACAGAGGTCCTACAGACCCTGAAGTTTCATCCTTTCTCTCCTGTCCCCTTGCTCCTTCTACAACAGAGGCTGGAAGACCACACACATTATGTCTCAATCTTGCTAGTAGTTGGAGGTGGCTACGTGATCAGGTTTTGCTGTTGAGGTGGGCGAGCTCCGAGAAAGATCACAGAAAAACTAAAGCTTCGTGACGTGGATTTTGGAGCCGAATGGCTTTGGTTAGCGAGCGTTCTTTGTCTCAGGATGATGAAAGAACAGGGAGTGATTTAATACACATTTCATCACGGTGACTCTTGCAAACACAGATTTCATAGGAACTGGAAAAGGAAAGTGATTGGACAACTTAGTCACCAATGTGTCACACACTGTAGACAAATTCAGGAGATCCCAGGTTCAAATGTAAAGCAGCCATGTGCAGGAGCAACCTGCTCCAGCTGGCCAGAGCCTGTCATTAATATTTCAGGCATTGTGAGAATTGGCTCTTAAATGTAGAGAGTGCCATGGGTCCACGGTGAGGGTACATGCACACGAAGATCAGCAAGGGCTACAAAGCAGGGATCTCTTCTCCGTGGGATTTTTTTTTGGAGAGCGAAGTCACCAGCACATTCCTCCCAGTAGCAGCTGTGTTTGTTTTGTGCGTGGAGACTTGCTTTCAGCAGAATGCCGTCTAGTCCATTAGCTTAATGCTGACTTCTATTGCTTTAGTGCTTTTTTGTATTTGCTGTGCAAATTGGGTTTAGTTGTATGATCCACATACAAAATTTAAGCAAAATGAATGTCTGCTCTCTAGGATTCTCTAGGGAAGGAGAACCAACGACAGACGGACGTCTGCAGGGAGACTGATCGTGGGAATTGGTTTGGGTGATTACAGAGGTTCAGAATTCCCCAGTGGGCTAGCTGATCAGGACAACAGGGAGCCGATGACGTAAGTCACATCAGAGTGAAGCCGAGAAGCAGAGTATGTGGGGCACTGGTCAGAAGCCCAGGCCCAGGAGCCAGGAGCTCCCATGTCAGAGACAGCAGATGTCTCTGTTCAAGGTGAAAAGAACTCACCTTTCCTGTGTTAGTTGGCTGCCCGTTGCTGTCACAAATGCTTGGGGTAATCAATCTATAAAGAGAAAGGGGCTGTTCCGGCTCATGGTTTCGAAGGCATCAGTCTACAGTCATTTTGTCCCGTTGCTTTGGGTGAGTGGTGGCATAACACATCACGGTGGGAACGTTGCATAGAAGAAGTTGTTTGCTTCATGACTGGAGCTTGAAGAGAGAAAACCGCCGGGCGTCATAGTGCATGCTTGTGATCTTAGCACCTGGGGGGCAGAGGCAAGAGGATGAGGAGTTTACAAGGCCAGCCTGGGCTACAAGAGACCCTACTGTGTGAAAAAGAAAGAAGTAGATAGAGAGAGTAGGAGGAGAGAAAGGAAGAAAGAAGGAAGGAGGAGAGAGGGAGGAACAGATGGTACAAGGAGAAAAGAAGGAAGGAGGAAGAAAAGGGATAGGAAGAGAAGAGAAGGAGAGGGAAAATAAGAGAAGAAAAAGAGGAAGAGGGGAGCCTGGGATCTAAATACTCTCCCCAAAGATAGAACTCTAAGGGCCAGAAGACATCCTAATAGGCTCCACCCTTAAAGGCTCCCATGTCCTCTCAACAGTACCTCAGGCTAGACCAAGCTGTAAATGTGAGTCCTGATGGTGCCTATTCAACTCACAGTCTTTCCTTGGTCTTCTGCTTTGGTCAAGGCCCTCAGCAGGCCCGATGGTGCTGTCCACACTGGTGAGGGCAAGTCTCTTTTTGCCCAGTCTACTGACTCAAGTACTAATGGATTCTTGACTATCTTTTAGCCCACTCAAGTTAGCATATAAAATTAGCCATCTCAGAGTATACACTTAGTTTTCTGTCAGTATATTTTTAGGTATTATAACACTAATAATAATTTTCAGCCAAAACTGAGCAACAGTAATACTTTTTTATTTATTTACTCACATTTGAGAAATATTGATTGCTGTGCTCTGGACATGGCTTGAAGATACCCCTAAAAGTCTGTGAGTCTGAAGCTTACTTCTTGTGTACAATACTGAGATGTGTGGGGCCTTTAAGATGTGAGGTCCTCTGGGAAGTCTTTAGATCCTAGGGATCCTGTTGGAAGGGATTAAAGTAGTTCTCATGAGATCCTAGGTAGGTTGCTCGACAATGGATTATTATTATAAAAGAGAAGAGTAGCCCCTCTCTAGTCTCTGGTTTCCTGTGTCACTTCCTCCTGCCTGCACATCTACCATGATGACGTATCTACCATCAAAAGCCAAACTGAACAGGAGCTATAGCCTGAACCTCCAAACACGTGAGCCAAATAAACCTTTTTTCTTTATGCACCACTTAGCCTCTGATATTTTGTTACAGCAACAGCAAGCTGACTAATCCACTGATTCAAACTCAGTAAAGTTAAAAGCCCTAGACTGACATATTAGATCCACCAGAAGCTGATCTCAGCCTGATGTTCCCCATCTTGAACTTTCTGCTGTAGCTTTGTCCCTCCAAAACATGTCACAGGTATGTGGCACTTTGGTGAGATATCAGGCAAGAAAATATGGTGCCTGACACCACAGTCTTCCACCCGACTCTACTGACCCTTTGCTGCCTGGCTGGGCTGTGTGCTGTCCCATGGAGATGCCTTTGGTTCCTCAGGGAAGGCTCCTTTTCTGCATTTGCCACCGCTGTGTGTGACTTTAATGATGTCACTCACTTTTGATTAGAGGACAGGATTACATCAGGAGAGTTCTGGGGGCCTAGAGATCACTAAAAAAGTCTCCCTCCATCTGTTCCATAAGGGAAAGGTATGCTTCCCTTTTTCCCAAGCCATATCCTCCAGCAATGGCCCTGAGTGTAATCATTTCCAGGTAGGGTGCTCTATCCACTGGCTCTCTCCTTTCCTCATCCTACATCTTTAATCTTTTTCTTCTTTCAACTTTATCCCCTTAACCCTGGG
The DNA here is from genome assembly GCF_949786415.1 of Peromyscus eremicus. Classification (NCBI taxonomy): domain Eukaryota; kingdom Metazoa; phylum Chordata; class Mammalia; order Rodentia; family Cricetidae; genus Peromyscus; species Peromyscus eremicus. The sequence goes on from NC_081430.1 coordinate 84,685,039, forward strand.
TATCCTTTATCCCTAAAGTAAGGTTAAATCCATTGATGTCCCTCAATGATGCTTCCAGCTGCATTTAACACAAGCCCAACCAAAAAGGTTGACGTAATCGCGAATGATTAGCCCACACTAACAGGAAGCTGAATTGTGGGCCATTTCCAGGGCTGGTAGGGTCAAGGCTCAGCTCTGTCATGATCACATGGCCACCATCACCAGCTGAAGACATATATAATCTAATTAAGAAAAACTGTTGTAGTGGGTAGCCATTCCAGCTTTGATCTGGAAGTTCCAACCCCCATTGAGACTTCGGCACCTGTCACGCCTACAAGGCGGGGCCAAGGGAGGCGCCTGGGGACCCAAGATCTGGATCGGCGAGCACTCTCTCCAGTTCCTGGACCCTGGATGGTGGAGGTGGACCAAGCAGAGCTCCAGAGAACACTGCTGGACTGCGATACACCTTCCCCAGACCCCGCGGCCTACCTATCCCTTAATTTGTAAGTTATGCCATTAAATAAATCTCCTTTTAACTACATGGAGTGGCCTTAATAATTTCACCAATAAACTGTCCCTTGGATCAGTCTGACTGGACCACAGTCAAGTGTCTATGCCCGGACAATGAGCCAGTAGCCACCCACACTAGTGAGTTTTAGCCAGTGATTGCTGAGTGAAATGCTGGCAAAGAGGAATGGGATTACCGTGATTGCTTTGAACTCATAGGCGCTCGTCCCAGAGACTCTGAGTCATAAAGGTGACACTGGGTTGGGGTGGAACATGCAATAAACCTAGGGTTCTGAGGCTGAGGGAACACCTTAGTAAAGTATCTCTGCAAGCTTGAGGATGCAAAGTAGATCCCCAGCACCCAAAATTGCTGATGCATACATCAGCATTGGCTATAAGCCAAGCACTGGGGAGGTAGAGGCAGACAGATCCCAGGGGCTTCCTGGGGGTCAGCCTAGACAAATCAGCAAGGTTCAAGTTCAGTGAAAAGCCCTGTGGTGGTTAACATCGATTGTCAACTCGATAGGACCTAGAATGACCTAAGAGACAAGCCTCTGAGCATGCCTAGATTAGGTTAATTGGGGTTGGGAAACCCACCCACTGTGGGTCACTCCATTTCATGGACTTGAGTCCAGGGCTGCATAAGAAGAAAGCTGGGTATGTACCAGCATTCATCTCTCTCTGCTTCCTGACTGTGGGTGCAAGGCGACCAGCTGCCTCACGCTCCTGCCACCATGCCTTCCTCGCCATGATGGACTGTACCTTCCAGCTGTGAGCCAAAACGAGTCCTTCCTCTCGTAGGCTTCATTATTGTCCAGTGTTTTGTCATAGCAACAAGACAAGTAGTTAATGTAGCCCTGGTCTTGAATGATAAGGTGGAAAGTGGTTGAGAAAGACACCCATACAGACTTCACCACTCCACGTGTGTGCATACCCTACCCCCACAAAATTAAAGTTCAAGGGGGCTAGAGAGATGGCTCAGCGGTTAAGAGCACTGACTGCTCTTCCAGAGGTCCTGAGTTCAATTCCCAGCATCCACATGGTGGCTGACAAGCATCTATAGTGGGGTCCAATGACCTCTTTAGGCGTGCATGTGTACATGCAAACGGAGCACTCATAAAAAAGTACATAAATAAAATTAAAAAAGAAGAATGTTCACAGCAGTTTCAAATGGGCACAACACAAAACATCCACCCAACACATGAATTAGTAGTGTGTCCACCCCACAGGGTACTACAGAGCAACCAAAACCCATCAATATCAGGTGAACACAACGTGGAAGAACCTCAGAGTGTCAGTGAGCAAAATAAATCAGTCACGACACAAAATGTATGAAAAAATAAATATAAAAAAAATTAAAGTTCTCTTAGGAAGTAAGAAGCAAGGGAACAGAGTCCTGGGAGACAAGAAGTAGGTCTATCATTCCAGCTTCTCCTAGTCACTGCCCTCTCCTTTGCTCAGCTCCAAGCTTCTTCAAGAAGCCGTGGTATTCGCTGCCTGAATCACCAAGTGCAGTAGACTCCAGTACGGACACTCAACCACCGTTGCTCTGCTGGGTGTCTCTGGAACCCTAATTTAGGCAGTCCCGCCTCCATCAAGCCCCTTCTTGAGCCCTCCCCAACCAGCTTTTGCATACTTTTGGATGACCAGTCTACCCTGCCCTTAGTGTGCTCCTCCTCCCAGATGTTCGCCCCCCAGGTGGGACCTGAGCACCCATCATTCCCCCACTCAGTATCTCCTGGGCATCACGCTTTACAAATCACTCTTGAAGACGTGCTTCCATCTTGCCATTTTTCACTGCAGCAATGGCAGTGACTTCCCAGCGGGTCCCTCTGCCTTCAGTCTGACGCGCTGGGCGATCCATCTTCCTGCTGACGTGTGTGAGCTTTCTCAGTGTGAGCGTGGTCATCCAGTTCCCGGAAGAGACAGAGGGAAATCCCAGTGCAGCCCCCAAGGCTGTGGTCATGAGGACCCGCCCACTCTCTGGTCTGAAGCCCACTCCCCCTCATGATTGGAGCTCCCAGTGTAATGGCCACCCTCACCCAGGCACAGCCTGGACTTCCTTAACCTGGGGCTGTGTTCATGTTGTCCTCCCTTGCTTCTCCTGGGAGGGCTCAATGTCCCCAGCGAATTCTTCTTTGAGGCCAAGCCTAGCTTGTCCTCTGCAGTCCTAGGAGCTTTGACAGTATCAGTCGTGAGCATGTCTCATGGTGACTGCCGTGAGCTTCGCACCACAGGGTTCCTGAAGGGGAAGGGCCGGACCTAAATCATCCGAGACTGAGCAGAACCTCCTGGCGAACACGCTCAATACTCAACCCCGTAATTCAGTCTCCTCATTTCCCAGAGGGGCACCTCGGAGAGCAAGGTGGTGAGCAATGGCCTCGTGTGTTTTCGATCAGGATTCTTTCTCAGCACGTAGAGCAGAGGTGGTTTTAACGTCAAACAGAAGAGGCCCAGGGTGCTAGCACAGCTGTGATCCCAGCAATAGGGACGCAGAGGCTAGAGGGTCACAAATGAGAGGCTAGCCTGTGCTACGTGGTGAGACCCTGTCTTGAAAGCAGAAAAGGCTGGAGGTGACACGCGGCCCTGGAGTCAATCCCCAGCAGCACACAGAGTGGGTGTGGTGGTGCACATGTGTAATTTCAGCACTTGGGAGGTAGAGGCAGGAAGACCTGAAGTTCAAGGTTGTCCTTGGCTGCACAGTGAGCTGTGTTGTGTTTCTTTTTTCTTAAGGATGGCTAACGGAAGGAAGAGCAAAGGAAGGCGGGTGCAGAATGAAGAAGAGGGGGAACTTTTCTCACAGAGCTGAGAACTCTCTCTCCAAGCACAATTGCTAGCTCAAGACTCGAGAAGTTTCTGTTTCAGAGAGGGTCCAGGGTGGAGCCTGGGAGGCAGCAGCCCACAGTTGTGCAATGTGAAATTCTTCTCTGATTGACAGACTTCTGGCGTCCCAAACATCGAAGGTGTGGTCCTGACCCCACGCCTTTGCTCTTCCCATTGCATGCCTAGGATGCCTACCTAGGAGAGCCTTTCTCCTACACAAAGGGCAAGCCCTTTCCCCATCCCTAAAGCAGATGAGAATCGTCACCTCTTCCTCTGTCCCCGTACAACACGGGCGCTGTGCTCACAAGTCTGTCTCGGCAACCAGACCATGAGCTCTTTGGGGATGACATCATTGGTCTGGGCTATAGACCTCAGCATTCATGGGAGGCTTGAGTGACGCTCAGTGAATCGATGAGTGAATGTGTGGACTTAGTCCAAAATTGCTGCATGAAGTCAAGACTACGTCCAAATCCCAGGGTTCCCTGTCAAATGATCACCACAGCTACAGTGGTTCAGGCAGAGGCTGGCCTGGGTGAGAATCCAGCCCTGGACTTGGCTGGCTCCATGACCTTGTATGCTACACCCAAGCTTTCCAAGCCTCATGACATCATCTCTAAAATGAGAAATCTGATCCCATGGCACTGACCTCAGCAGGGCTGTTCTGAGGCTTAAATGGGATGAGCCCCGGAAGTTGTGGGCACTAAGGAAGCATTTGATACATGTTAATTTCAGTTCTAGTGTCCTCTGCTGCCTTTGTCCACACGCCAGGCTTTGGCCCAAAAGGAGCCTGACCGGAAGGAAGCCTGCTGAAGTAAGGCAGCTGCAGGGGCAATTCACACTCAAACGTCAAGGTCAGCCAGCTCCTTTGCTTTTTCCTGGGGTCCTAGCAGGAACCAGAAAAACAAAAGAAATCCCCATGGCCTGGAACTGCCCCCTCAGAGGCAGGCATTTGGCTCCTAAAGTGGGAGAACCCCAGCTCATGGCCCACATCAGGACACTAAGCCCAGGCACCTGTTTCCCAGTCTCCAGCAAGGAAAATGTAGACAGGGATGCTTCCGTGGTAACAGTCAACAGCGGAGGATGTGGCAGAGGGCTGGACTCGTGGGAGGAGCGGCCAGCTGCAGCAGGTACCACGCATCGACCACGTATCACTGTGCGTGCACTCTCTTACCTAAGCGGAGAGTTTGGTTCAACCACAGACGAAACAGGACTGCCACAGCCTGGGCCTGCCCTGCACAGACGTGGGGCATGTTTCTGTGTGACTGCTCAGGATGAGTTTTCCCCAAGCAAAAGTCCTCTGTGACTGTGGGGGGACCGGATTACAAACCCCACCCCTAGCAGCTGATGTGACAGAGCTCAAAGCACAGACTTGGAAGGCCGGGAGCCATGTTTGAACTACTACATTTATTTATTTATTTATTTATTTATTTATTTATTTATTTATTTACTTATTTACTTACTTATTTTTTGGTTTTTTTTTGTTGTTTTTGTTTTTGTTTTTGTTTTTTTGAGACAGGGTTTCTCTGTGTAGCTTTGCGCCTTTCCTGGAACTCACTTGGTAGCCCAGGCTGGCCTCGAACTTACAGAGATCCGCCTGGCTCTGCCTCCCGAGTGCTGGGATTAAAGGCGTGCGCCACCACCGCCCGGCTTATTTTTTGGTTTTTTGAGACAGGGTTTCTCTGTGTAGTTTTGGTGCCTGTCCTGGATCTCGCTCTGTAGACCAGGCTGGCCTCAAACTCACAGAGATCCGCCTGGCTCTCCCTCCCCAGTGCTGGGAGTAAAGGTGTGCACCACCACTGCCCGGCTAACTACATTTTTATTTTAAAACTGCTCCTTGGCACTCATTCAAGGCCAGCCTGGTCTACAGAGCAAGTTGCAGGACAGTCAGGGCTACACAGAGAAACAGTGTCTCAAAAGGACAATAAATAAATACATACATACATACATACATACATAAATCCCACACCTTGGATGTACAAATCTTAACCCTAGGAGTTAAGTTAATGCTTTGCCGCACACCAGTTTGCCTGATGCGCTTACCTGATCGACTCTCTCACCAAACGTTAAGCTCTGCAACAGTAGGGTTTTTGGCTTGCCTTGCTCACCGAAAGTCTCTGCATCCAGTAGATGCTCAGCAAACATTCATGGACTGGATCTCCAGGACCACATGCCCTCCCTGATTATGTTGGCCTCCTCTCTGCCCACAGCTGCCCACTTGGGTCCAGTTTCCCTGCATTCCTGTGCTTTCTCAACACGTATGTCATGCCTTGTGTCTGCTTGCTGTTGCTCACACCGGCACTCACACACTTCAGTCACATCAATGGCCTCCCAAAGCTCTCAGGACAAGGTGTAGTCTCCCCCAACACCTCTCCCCCACAGCTCCTGCACAGTCTACTCACGTTCTCTCTACACCTCTGTTCCAGCAGCCTTCTGTAAGCTCCGCCCCTCTGCCACCAATGGCTTTGGCCACCTGAACGGCCTTAAGGTCCTGGGCTGGGGCTGTATTTTTCTTCCTCCTCTGACTCTACTCACCTCTGAGATGGCCTTTGTGACATGTCTCCACCTTGTAAGGTCAAATCCTCCTGTTGTGGGCTCTCAAATGCCCTTAGTGATTTCTCTGCTGGGGATTGAATGTGTCCCCCAAAGTTCCTGTGTTTAAACTTAATCTCCGGCGGCGAGCGACTGCGAGCTGGGGCCTTTGCAAGGTGACTTGGTGATGGGGGCTTTGTCCTCACGAGTAGATTCACGCTGCTATCACAGGGGAGATTAGTGGCAATGCATTCCTGACGAAAAGGTGACAGTGCCCTGTCTCTCCCTCCACACACACACACACACACACACACACACACACACATACACACACACACACACTGTCTTGTCATTCTGCCTCCCAGCCCCGGCAGCAGGAAAGCCCTCACAAGATGTAGGTCTCTCCCGGGGCCCTGCCTTGGACTCCTTGGCCTCCAGAGCTGTAGAACATAAATCGCTGGGCTCTGTAAATTACACAGGTGCAGGCACTTGGTTAGACAGCGTAGGAGTCTGGTGTGCTCCACACGGCTTGTCAGCGCGCATCTTCAAACCTGCTGATGCAAGGTGTCCCCTGACTTCCACGTATGTGCCCTGTGTGCGCATGCGCATGTGTGAGCGTGCACAGACACACACACACAGAGACACACACACACAGACGAGCATAAATCAGCACATAAATAAGTGATGTAATTTAAAACTAAAACACAATGAAAAAGAAGTAGAAAAGAGGCAGAAGAAGATGGGGATATCCCGAGTCAAAAGGCAACTTTAGCAGAGGGTCCTCTCTGCCAGAGGGGAAGAGATTTTGCATGTGACTGAAAACACACCTCTCTGAAGCTCCATGCACGGCCAAGCCCTCATTCTGAGAACATTTATTGATCAGAGATCAGCTCAAGGTAGCCATATGCCAGGCACCAGGGGACCAGCAGAGGGGACACCAAGCAAGGTCAGGAAGCCTACAGTCTGGAGGGAAAATGTCCTACATAAAACCTGTTAAAGACTGTAACCCGCAAACAGCCATGAACTGAAGTCACACCAAGTGTCGTGAACAGGAGGTAAAGGCTGACTGCATGGGATATGGTAACCACACCACTGACTGCCAGAGGCCCTGGCACACATTGGGCAGGATGGCCATGGCTAGACATGCCCACTCTGCTGGCAGTCCTGCCCTCTGCTGCAAATTTTCCCATGACAAAGTCTTGTCCCTCAGATGTCCTTCTGCGAGGCCCTCTGTGGTCACACCATAAAGACTCTGCAGGGTTTCCACAGTGTGATTTCAGGGGTGTCAGGGGACAGGGATGACCCTGGTCCTGGGCAGTAAATCATACGCAGAAAATATAATGCTTTTTTCTGTGATCCCCCCAAAACACAAGCAAGACCGAGGCATAACATCTCACGGAAGGCACTGGAGTATTTTTTTTTGGAAAGTAAAGGAGTTACTTAAGTGAAAAGTAATTGTTGAGGAGCCACTATTACCATTCAAGATGTGTCCAGTGGCAGTGAAGTGCTCTGTTTAATGAACCATCTAGTGTAACAGAGGTTACAAAAGTAAACATTCTTGAGATGGTCTAAGCCACCCCGCTTGTTTCTGTTAGATTACGTACAAACGTCTTCCCGGGATTCTCCAGCCTTGGGCATTTTCAGACTCCGGGCCTGACAGCTGCAGCGGGGAATGCCATCCACATATGAACCCTGGACGCACCTGAGGCGTCAGAATGCCACCAAGGTCCCTCCCTGGTCTGACAAAGCTAGATTCACAGTCGGGTCCTCTAATTTGTGTAGAATAATGAGGAGGGAATGAGCTCTATTGCCCAAGATTCCAGCCCAGCAGGTGCCTCGGTTGACTCAGGACAGTGAAACCAGGAGATTTCCCCACCTGGAATGGGTTCTTAGACACCGAAGGGCTGGAGCATCGGAAAAGTGAGGCTTGGCTGACCCCTTGTGGTCCCTGGCTCTCAAAGACTGCTCGTGGCTGTCCAGTGACGGTCGGCGGCGGAAAATTCAGTTGAGTGTAAACATCGAGGGGCCGCCCTGGAGAGAATGGTAATTGGTTTCAACATGCTCTTATTTGGGGGAGAAAAAAAAAAAGATGTTTGAAGATGTAATTAGGTCAAGGATCTTAAGATGAGATCATCATGGATTACCTGGGCAGGTCTTAAGCCCAACAACAACTGCCCTTAGCAAAGACAAAAGGGAGACACACAGAAAGACCACATCAGACAGAAATTGGAGCCTTTCCGGAAGCTACAAACGAGGCACAGACGGATTTCCCTTAGAGTCCCCAGAAAGAACCAATGTTCCAGCACCTTGCTTTGGGGTCTCTGGGCCATCAAATAAGGAAGTAAATTTCTGCTGTTTGAAGCCAGAAAGTTCAAGGTTTTTTGGTTTTTGTTGTTGTTGTTTTTATTATTATTTTTTTTCAGCAGCCTTAGAAAACCATATAGTCTTTTCTCCTCAGCATGGGGTTAAGGGAGAGGAAGGCTCAAAGCAGATGGTCTCCCAATGGTGCCCTGTGGGTGAAGCACACCAGATTCACCTGGACATTTGTGGAAACAGATTCCTGATTCCGAGTGACTCTGGGTGATCGCAGAGATCAGAACTAGAAGACAAATATTGTTTGTGCACTATGATGCTCTTGTAGCAACAGTTCCCATTAATGTCTGAGAGGGAGGCTCAGCAAGATCTGAATATGGGGTGTGTGCATGCGTGCGTGCGTGCACGTGTGTGCGTGTGTAATTGAAAACCATTTCAAATTCTTTAGTAGTCACTTCCAACCCAGCCACTCAGCTACATTCGCAGGTTGGCTTTGGAATATCTTCATTCACGGAGAAAACGTTGCCATCTGGTGGACTTTCAAAATATTACTTCTTAGGACACTGCCCTAGACCATTTTCCGGGGCTATAACAAAACACCAGAGACTAGGTAATTTAGAAAAGAACTTTGTCTTGCTTCCCGGTTCTCGACTTGGAATGACTGATGGCAGCGGTGGGCCATGCTCATCTAACAGTTCTCATTAGTAGCTGCCCTCACTTGACAGCACATAACCCAGGTAAAGCCTCATCTTTGGGGATGACCACTGAGAGGAAATCGTGTTTATGGAGCTTGATTCGTGCCCCTTTGGAGAGGCCAAAGCCACTCACTCCGGCTCTCCAGTCCTACAAAAGCCATGCTGCCAATACGGGTCTCCCGCCTCCTTCATCTATGTCAAGGACCCAGAAGGGGGTGCAGAGTGACCCTCGGCCTGTCACTCATGTCAAAACAGGCAGCTGCTCCTCTCTTTACCATCAGTTCAGTCAGCTCATCCGTTCAGACACGCCTCCTTGCCATGCACTCCAGGCCTGACCCAGGCACACGTTAGCTGTGACTGAGTGTCCCACCAACCACAGAGCACACAAGTCACTGAAAACGTGTTATGGAAGGGCAAAGCACCGGGATTATAGGAAGGACGAAGTAATCACCATCCTTGATGGCCCACCATCACTCCAGACACGTAGTGGTCCCTGGGTCCCAGCTCTGTCCCAGCTCTGTCCCAGCATGAAGCTCTCCCTCCCTGTGCCCCTTAGGAGTCCTCTTCCTTTTGCTCCAAACCCATTGGTGAGCGGGAGGAGAATCAGAGCGGGAGGCGGTATGCATTGCAGCAGGCTGTTCCTAGAGCATCTGGCAGGGGCACAGCAGGGATTCCAGGAGACGCCAAACACTGAGAAGGGTTAGGAAAAAAAAAAAAAAAATCACCTCTGCAGCGAAGACACCCAAGTCTGGGCAAGGCTTGAGAAAGCTGCATTTACAGGGAGGAGACTGTCAGTGAACTGCAGATGACTCAGCATGTGGGTGGTGTGTGCATGGCACTCACATAACACTTCCCCCAGTGGAGTCCCAGTCCAGGCTGGTGATGGTCCCCACCTGTGACCTTTCCTCCTGTGCCTCAGTTTAGAGATGACTATGAGTGAAGAAATTCACCTTCATTTTTATGAGGGGGACAGCCCAACATCCACTTTGTCCTGTGCCCTCAGGGTCTCGGGAAAGTTGGGGGGGGTGCCACAGGAAGTTCAGGGGAAGTAGGATAAGGAAGAAGTAAGAAACATCACTGAGAAAGTAAAGAGCCCGCCACAATTAACCCCTGCTAATGTTTCCTGAGAGCTCCTCCCCCTAATCACCCCACCCCTGCAAACTCAGCATGAGAGCCCCAATTTACGGAAAGAGAGGGGGTGCCCCAAGAATTGTGGTGCTTCAGGCCAACCTGTTCTCAGCCGAACTGATGCATATGACCTAGAGTAGAATGTGAAGGGGTTTAAAAAATACTTTCATTACAGAGGATCATTCCTGCCCAGCACGTGTGCATGGGGGGGGGGGGGAGCCCACTCATGGAATTTGATGAGGGTAAAGTTGTCACAGTGGCCAGAAGACAGGATGCACAAGCCAAGGATGCGAAACACAACCCTGGGTGAGTGTCACCAGGGCTTCATGGGCACAGTACCTTACCTCTCCAGTCTGAGTGTCACCTAGACTAACGAGGAATGGGGCCTAAACAGAACACCATCTGGAAGGTTCAAGATCCCACAACATACAGCATCCTGGGTGCCATCAGCTCCACCCTGCAGCTCTTCACTACTGCCGCGCAGGGGGACTCATCTTCACTCACCGGCAAGTGTCTCTTGCGAAAGTTTTCCCGTCGTGAAACACACTGGACTCGCTCACACACAGGAAGCCCAGGTGTGCTGAGGACCTCAGCCAGCAACCGAGGGAGTCAGCTGCCTCTCTCTTGAAGGAATACACCTGGACTCTTCTCCGCCCTCTGCACAGTTCCTAGGAGGACTAAACTCCCCTCTCCTGCAGTGGTGACCAGTTGCCTTTCCTTCCTGTCTCATTCATTGCCCCATGCTCCTTCCAGCACTTTCTGGGACCACCTTCTCTCAAATCCTGTCTCCAGTTTGTTACTCAGGAAACCCCAAACTAGACACAGTGCACAGTTAAGTGTTACCCCTACTCTCGGTACCCTTGGGAATCTACACGCTAAAACTCCTGCCTGGAAGGGATGTGTGTCTTCATGCAGGTGTTGCTCACTACATGTAACAGCATACAGTGAATTATGTTAGTTCCTCTCTCTAGGTCATCAGCAATACCATGGAAAATTGGGTAGGGAGGGTGGCCCATGAAACCTCGCAAAAAAGCAATAGTTCTTTTCCACACATCATGAGCACTACTCTTCCTGCTTTGGAAATGACAGTCCCCATCTCTGTCCTCTGTCCTCTGTCCTCTGTCCTCTGCCCTCTGCCCTCTGCCCTCTGCCCTCTGCCAGCAGGGGAAGGTGGGTCCTTGAAGGACAACATCAAAAGGTGCCTGGGTGCTGAGTGGCCAAGCAAGCTCTTTGGAGAGGCCAGTGTGCCATCACGGGAACGTGGGCATACCACTGGCCAAACAGTTCCTCCTGAGCACCAGAGGTGAATTATGGGACACTCAAAGCAAGATGAAATAGAAGCAAGGTTCTGGTTAAAAGGACAAGCTGGCCACAGTACAGTCCCGAAGCCACCAGTTCTGGGAGCTGGAAATGTTAAGCAGAAGGTGAGTGAAGCAGCGTAACTTGTTGAACTGGCCGTCTGCACCTTGAACCTGCACCTACCTAGCTCATTCCCACCATGGGAGAGGCTGTCACATTTCTTCCAACTCTCCCTCCTTTACGGAGGACTGAAGTCACATCCCAGTGGCGTGGAAAGTGTCCTGGAGATCTTTGTGCATGGTTTTCCTGCTCACAGAAAGGCTACAAGACCAAACACAGTTCTGAGGACTTCTCGGCCCCTGGTGCCTGTGACATGCAACGAATCACTTAAGGTAATGACTAAGGTCTAAGTTCTGCTCACCTCACTGTAGTGAAGTCTGTCCTCTGGGCCTGACATAGTTGTCCCTGTCTTGAAATCAGAACAGCTATGATAACAAGAGATCCTCTCAAGATCAGTGCCAGCTCTCACACCCTCATGGCAGGAGGGAGAGGGAGTGATCGGCCTGAGCTTCGAGGTCCCTTGTTCCTGCCCGCCTCTCACTAGCTGCATGTGGTTTTGGAAGGGGTGCTGGAGAATCAGGGGAAGGGGGAGGTTAACTAAGGATGCTATCTAGTGATGTAGCTTTCATGAGTTGTCCCCCATGCTGGGCTGCAGCTGTCCCAAAGTCACCCATACTCCTATACCTCATGCTCTTTCTTACAAGTGATTTCAATAAATCATTGGCTCATCAGGCGGAACGGGGTAGAATCATTTCTCTGGTCTGTTGATGTACTGTTGGAGCTGAACAGACACTTCTGTACACCTCCATAGAGGGAGTCCCCAACACCCGCAGTCATATGCTTCCCTCAGTGGCTTGCTTAGCACTTACCTTCCACGTGCCTGTGAGCAGGAGCTCCAACTATTCAAGTCAGATCCCATGAGCACGAGGCAAAGCTGTAGCAATTACGCAATTACGCCTCCCGATCACGGTTTTACGGCTTAGGTGGGATGTCTCCCAGGAGGAGGAGACGTGAGCTCTTGGCGTATGGTGTCCACTTAATAGATGTTAACCTGGAGTACCGACTAGCGGCAGAACAGACCGGCGCTCTCGGGTAGCCTCTGGACTGCGAACCCTGAACATACTGCATGCCGAATACTCATTATATGAGTACGCTGGGGTACACTGCTACTTACTGAGCCCTTACTAGACAGCGTGTTCTCCTTTCGTCTGTTTAGACTATTTCCTACTTCTGTGGTTTCCTTCTGCCGGCTGAGATGTGGCTGGGCCTCCACCACCGGCCTCCACCGCCTCCCTCCGTCAGGAAGGAACTCACCTAGCTGGTGAGCTAGGAGGAGAAACTGGACATCCATGGCACAGCCTCTGCCCCTCATCCTGCCCTTCCTTTGTGGGGAGCTCCTTCATGAGCCTGGCTTGTGGAGCGGAGGAGCTTCGCCTGGGCTGTGAAGTCATGGGATTTGAGGGCGTAAGTAGAAATATCAACTCCAGGAAATCCTGTCAGAAAATCCTCCGGCCTGGAGACATAGTCACATGTGGCCAACTGGCCTTCGGTAAGGAAAATGATTTGGGGCCACAGGGCTGACTCGCTCATCTTCCTCAGGAACCAGTTAAGGAAGAAGAGCTATTTTTTTTTTTACCCCTGTATGAGCTCAAAGCAATTTGTACCCCATCTCTAGACGTGAGTTATGTTATCCATTTATTTTTATTGTAGATTAAATGACCGACCCAAGGTCACACGGGGGAGCTAGCACTCAGACCTGTATATGTTTTCCACCAAAGAATGACTCAAACCTGTCCCGTCGGCCTCCCTGAAGAGCCCCTGTGCCTGCCAGCCTCCAGCAGGAGAGTGCACTTCAGTCTCACAAGAGGACAAGAAGAACGGTCCCTCAGAGGCTTGGCCTGGGCCTGTGAACTGAGCTTCCCCGACACGGCCTGGTGAACATGGTGACAATGAGGTCATTGACCCTGTCACTCTTTCATCAAGCCCGAGAAGACATGTCACTCCAAGAGTCTCCTTCCCGGGCATGCTCAAAGCCCCATGTTGGTTCAGTGATCATTCTCTGTATATCCTTGTATGCTGTCCAGATGAAGTGGGCTTCAGACCCATTCATTCTCCCAGTGGTTTGTTGACATGCTGAAGGGCCCTGTACTCCACCATGGAGTACTAGCCCATCTCTTTCCTGTGACAATCCCTTCAGTGTCCTGGCAAATGTTCTCACGGGCTCCCGTTCCCAGAGTGTCCACAGAGACAAGGAAGTTAGAGTCTGGCAAAGCCTCTGCCTCCCCTTTCTTCTTTCTCAATCTTCCTCCTCTTTCTTCTGTCTCTCAGGAACAGCCTCCTGTTCTGTAGTTTAAATCTGGTGCCTGGCTGTAAACTCCACAGATGGAGAACTGAAGGGCTCTCTGTTTCTCTAATGCTGTAGATAAGGGACTGAGGCACAGAAAAGTTAAGGGCTCTGCAGCAAATGAGTGGCTGAGCTTTACCAACCCGGCTCCTCGACTCTCCATCCCACAGGTATCTCAGAATGCTTCAGGTCCAGTCTCGAGGACCAAGTAGTCTAGTGAAGCGTAAATGCCCCCTTTCCTGGCCTTCGGAAAGCCTGTCAGCTCTGTCCCATCAGAGCCTGGTCCCATCACCGGCCTCTCTGCCCTTCCTTCACACGTCATCCCACTGCGCAAAGCCAGTTCTGAGCCATGGCCTCTGTGTCTCTTGGCTGCTCACATTAGACGCCCCTCCTAGGTCTTTTATAGCTCTCTCCAGAGTGTTATGGCCTCTGCTCAAGTGTCCTCAACTTAACTAAAACTATCCCTTCTTCTATCACTTTCTATGTCTCCATCCAGCTGCATAGAGCCCTTACACCTTGTGAAATGTCATCTGCTTGTTCCTGCACAGAGGTCATGACTTTGCCTTGTTCAACATTGTATCCCTCATGTCGGCTACTTGGTGGGTGATGAACACCTAACTAATTTGTTCTGATTGCCTGTAGTTGGAATTTTCTTTGGGCCGCCAACCAGTTTCCAAATAACGACACGGAGACTTATTATTAATTATGAATGCTCGGCCTTAGCTAACTCTTGACTTACTTTAACCTGTTTCTATTCATCTACATTTTGTCTCAGGGCTTTTTACCTTTCATTCTGTATGTCCCACTTTACTGCTTCCTCGGTATCTGGCTGGCTGCCCCCTCCTCCCCTTCAGTGTTTCCGTGGTGTCTCTTTTTTTTCTTCCCCAAGCCGAAATTCCTCCTCCTCCTTACTCTTCCTGCCTATAAGTCCCACCTGTACCTCCTCTCTTGCTATTGGCCATTCAGCTTTTTATTAGACCAATCAGGCCAGGTAAAACAGGAACACATCTTTACATAGTTAAACAAATGCAACACCTCTTTGCATAGTTAAGCAAATATTCCACAACAACTGACAGTTGTTAAAAACAAAATATACCAAGTGACCGGCTACCCAGGAAACTGCTGTGAGACTTAGGAAGGAATTCAGCAACCAGGGTTTTGACGCGGGAAGGCAGCCCTGAGAGTAACCAGATTTTCAGCCTCATAAAATCAGATCCTCTGCAAGGCCTGGGACAATGGGCTCTGAGGAGAGAGAGCAGAACCGTTTCGACTCCCTGGGTGTGAGGTCAGGGGGCAGAAATACAAGGAGGAACATGGGAGAGCCCAGACTGCATCAAGGCTCTCTTTCCTGGGAGGCCGTTGGTCGTCAGTCACTCTTTCATCTGCTGCACAAGTGACAAGACAAGTGACACCTTTAAGTCTAGACCCTGCATATAGAGTCTGAAGTGAGCAGGGAGGGTCTTCTCTCCAGTCTGAGATCTGGGGCATCAGTGGTGAGCAGGGCCTTGTTTCCAGGCCTCTGGTCTCCTTTCCATGACCTCTAGCATCACAGACCACAGAGAGTCACAGAAACACTTCCCTACCTTCTGAATCACCAGTCAGAAGAGGAGGGAGGGACCACACCAAGTGTGATAACTTGAATGAAAATGCCCCCCCCCATAGGTTCATAGGATAGACTCATTTAAAAGGATTATGATGTGTGGCCTTGTTGGAGTAGGAGTGGCCTTGTTGGAGGAAGTGTATGATCACTGGGGATGGGCTTTGAGGTTTCAGAAGCTCAAGCCAGACCCAGTGTCTCTCTTCCTACTGTCTGAGGATCTGGATGTAGAACTCTCAGCTCCTTCTCCAGCACCATGTCCGCCTGCATGCCACCATGCTTCCCGCCATGATGATAATGGACTAAACCTCTGAAACTGTTAGCCAGCCCCAATTAAATGCTTTCTTTTATAAGAGTTGCCATGGTTATAGTGTCTCTTCACAGCAATAGAACCCAAGCCATATCAAGCCCTAACTAAGTCACCAAAACGTGCCTTCATGTATTCCTCTCTGGTGCTAACACTGAGGTGTTTAGATGGCAGCCCAAGTCTTAGCCTGCCATTAGCCCAAGCTGGAGCAGTTCTGCCTGCAAAGAGTGTAGAGGAGCTAAGCAGGTGCTTGAGATGCTCTGCCTCTATTCTCCATTGTAAGCTGAGAACCCTGAAATGCTCCGAGAGAGCCCCATATCCACCCCCACCCCACCCCCATCTCTGGAAGACAGCATTGGTATTCATGCTTTATTGTGTTTTCTATGCTACTATAATGATTTTAATCAATGGGTAGCATTAGTATGTGTATGCCAGACATAGTCCTATTGTATTGTGTATAAGTTAATTCTCACAGTAGGTCCCTGTAAGATAAGAACATTTTCAAATGTGGAAACTGAGGTATAGAATAATTTATGGTCATACACCTGGTAAGTAATAGAAAAGGAATTTTAGGGGCTGGAGCAATGACTCGGAGTTTAAGAGTACCAGCTGCTCCTGCAGGGTTCACTTCCCAGCACCCACACAGAAGCTCACAACTATCTGTAACTACAGATCCAGGGGATCCGACACCCTCTTCTGGCTTCCAAGGGCATCCGGCACACATGTAGTGCACAGACATACATGAAGAGAAAACATCTACATACCAGCAAATCAAATAAAAAAGAATTTTAACCCAGTCCATTTGCTCCTATAGTTCCATGCTCTTAGTGGGTTTTTTTTAAATTACTGTTTTAAATTTTATTTATTATCATGTGCATATATGAGGTGTGTGTGTGTGTGTGTGTGTGTGTGTGTGTGTGTGTGTGTGTTTAGGTTAGAAGACTTGTGGAGTCACTTCTCTCCCCTTCCCTTCCCCTGGTGAACTGGATAGTTTTATGTCAACACGATACAAGCCAAAGTCATCTCAGAGTGGGGGAACCACAATTAAGAAAATGCTTCCACAAGGTCCGACTGTAGCTAACTCTGGAGGACATTTTCTTAACTAGTGATTGATGGGGCAGGGGCAGCCCATTGTGAGTGGTACTGTCCCTGGGCTGGTGGTACTGGGTTCTATTAAAAAAAGCAGGCTGAGCAAGCCATGAGGAGCAAGCCAGTAAGCAGCACCCGCCATGGCCTTTGCATCAGCTCCTAACTCCAGGTTCCTGCCCTGTTTGAGTTCCTGTCCTGACTTCCTCCAGTGAAGGACAATGATGTGGAAGTATAAGGCAAATAAGCCCTTTCCTCCGCACATTACTTTGGTCATGGTGTTTCGTCACAGCAATAGAAACCCTGGGTTCTGGGAATCCAACTCAGGTTTGTCAGGCTTGCACAACAAGCATTTTTTTCCTTATCATCCCCTCTTGGTTGTTAAAGTAGTAAATTTTCCTCTCAGGGTAGCTTTATCTATATCCACAGTCTGTAGTTTGTATTTATTTGGTTATAATAATTGTATAAATGTTTTAAGATTTCAGTGTGTCCGGTCTAAAATTTCGGTAAGGGGAAGCTCCTCGCTTTCAAATCCTTTGAGGTTTTGTTTATTTATGGATTGGAATTCTTTGATTTCAAGGCAAATAACTGAAGTGAAGGAGGGAAATCCATTCTATGAGGCATAAGGACCCACACGAGGGTGAGGATGTGGGTTAGGACAGGGTCAGCAAATGGAAGGTCACCGAGAACTCGCCGCCTCTAGTCCCTGAGCTCTTCTCTGTACCTATCTCACCCTTTCTTCCTCTCTTTTTCTTCTTCCCCTTTTCCCATGAATTTCATGTGTCTTCAATGCTCGTAGCAGATCACAATCACTGAAAACTCCCACGTTCATATATTACAGGTTCAGCAGATTCCCATGGGAGATCCTCCGGACTCAAGCATCCAAAGCAGTCAACCGAGGCCAAAGACATGAAACTACTTCTTACTAAATAGTTTCTAGGAATCTAAACATAGAAGTGGATGTGGGGAGTAGAATGAGTAGGAATTGCTTATTGTAATCAGATTGAATGCACAAAACATAGCCCACTAATGTTTGATTTTTCTGATGTCAATTATCTCTTGGCTTAGTTCATGATAGACAGAAATGGGGTCTGTCTGGTTTCTACCTCTAAAAATTTACAGATTTCCCCAGTGGAGGTTTTGTTCTCAATTACTTTTGTAGAAGTTATGTGTACTCCAACTTTCTATTACCACTGTTTTTGATCAATTTTGGGACTATTTTAATACTACACTATTTGGCAAATGAAGTTCCAAGTACATTGCATTCAGCATAAGAAATATGTTCTCATTCTTGGGGTGAACAGTGGAATCATAGACTCTAAGGGTTGCAAGAGACTCTTAAGAGTCACGTGGCTCACTCTTTCAAAAGTTTGATAGCCCTAACATTTTCCTCAAAGCCCATTCAGTGGTTTTTGAGTGTCCGTGTCCCACCAGGGGGTCCAGTCAGTCCAACCTCAGACTTCTCTGACAGTCAGGAAGTTCACTCTCCCACTGACCTGGACCCTGCCTTCCCACCCCCTCACTTCTTCAGTGTCTGGGTCCTAACACTGAGCATCCTTCCCCGACAACATCATTTCTCATGGTTCAGATCCATTCTTAGAAACACAAAACCAGAATTCCTCGTTCTAAAAGCCTTTTCTGGCAGCTTCAGTTATGCTAAACATATCGCAAACTTTCCAACGCCAATTGGAAAACAGATATTTTAGTCTTGAAAGGCCCCTTGTTGAAAGTCCCCGCTCTCTAAGGGGTCCTTGGGAAAGCTGGGTTATGCTATCTTTGCCTTAGTTACCGTCACCTTCACCAGCATTTCTATGGACACGTTGACAATGATCCTCCTGGGGTAGGGGAGACAGACAGAGGGAGAGGAGGGGAATACAGCCATCTGGAGAGAATTCTGGCCACCAGTGGAGACAGCTCATCTGGCTCTTAGTGGGTAAAGCATTTGCAGGCTTGTTGGTCTCTTGCCTTCTTGCTGGGACAGACACTTGACAAAGGTGATGAAGAAGGGCCGGGTTCACTTTGGTTCACAGTTCTAGAGGATGCGGTCCATCTCAGCAGGGAAGGCGTGGCTGGAGAAGATGGTGGCTGGCACATCACCACGGTCCTCAGGAAGCAGAGAAGGGTAAATGTCGGCACTCAGTTCATTTCTCCTTTTTAGGCAGCCCTGGACCCCAGCCCGCGGAGTAGTTACTGCCTGCATTTAGGGTGGATCCTCCCATCTCAATTAGACTAATCTAAGTAATCCTTCTTGTTTCCACGTTGATTCTACATTCCGTCAAGTTAACAATCAAGATTAATCATCGCAAAGGCAAAGTCGGTGTTATAGGGAAGATTCTGGCTGACCAAGCTGCCACCATCAAAGGTGCACATTCATTTCGCCTGTGGGTCCAGATTCCCCAACTGGAATACAAGCTCCATATACAGGAACGTTCCAGCCCCCCTCCCCCCAGTCTTATTTATTTTGATATCCTCCATGGCTCGAATAGTAGCCACAGTCTATTCAACACATATGCATTAGACCTGGGCCAAGTGTACTAATACGATTTCATCAGATCTTCAGACATAAGATCTGAATGGTTGTCCCCATTCTACAGACTGAGAAAACTGAGGCTCGGGGTTTTAAAGTAACGCATATAGAATCATACAGCTAGCAAACAACTGTTGAAATTGAACCTAGCCTGCCACTTTCTAGTATCTGTGTATGTGTGCGGGTGTGACTACAACTCGTGTGTGATAGTGTGTGTTGAGTACAGACACATACATGCTACAGTGCACTTCTGGAGGGAGGTCAGAGGACAGTCTCAGATGTCAGTTCTCACCTTTCACCATGTACGAGAAGAATCTCATGTTCACGGTGTGTGTCACGGTAGCTGGCCCGTGGGCTATGGTGATTCTCAAGTCTCCACCCTCCACCTCCCCCATGGGGGGGCACTACTGTGCTGGCTCCTCCCTGAGATCTGAACTCAAACTGTAAGGCTTGTGTACCAGGTGCTTTACCCACTGAGCCATCTCCCCAGAACTACCTTCTAGCAGTCTTAACCAGGCATGCCACGGCTGGAGCTATTGGAGGACACTGAGCACCGGTCAGATTGTAGCCACCAAAACAGAGGAAGAAGCCGGGTGTGACGGCTTATGGCTGTAATCCCTACCCTTGAAAAACCTTAAAAATGCCGGGTGGTGATAGTTCATGCCTTTAATCCCAGCACTCGAGAGGCAGAGGCAGGCGGATTCTGAGTTTGAGGTTAGCCTGGTCTACGAGAGAATTCCAGGACAGCCAGGGCTACACAGAGAAACCCTGTCTTGAAAAAGAAAACAAAACAAAACACAAAAACAAAATAAAGAAAGAAGAAAACCCTTTCACGAATGCCCTAGAGTTCCCTGACATTGTCAGACTGGCTGTGCTAGGTGGGGTTCCAGTGTTTCCTGCCTCCTCCTCCTACCTTCCCGTCCCCCAAACGGTGTCTACCACCAGGAGGACGGCTTCCCTTCTGAGGGAGAAGGGGCCTGGCCAGAACCTAGGAGGCTGTGACAGTGAGAAGAGCCTGAGGCTGACTACCCTCCAGCTCCAGAAGGACGTGGTAGGTCCAGTCTTGGGTCTGCAGCCTTTACAGACCTGGACCAGCTGTCCCAGCAGAGCGATGCTCTTTCTGAGACCACACAGAGATGCTCTGGTAGTTGTCACCACAGGCCCTGTACATCTTCTAGTTCCTCACAATGTCAGCTGATGGGAACCAGGGTGTCACCCCAACAACTGTTCGTTTGTTTGTTTGTTTGTTTTTCATGTAGCTCAGGTTGGCTGTGTAGCCAAGGTTGGCCTTGAACTCTTGATCCTTGCCTCCAGCTCCAGAATGCCGGGCATATAGAGATGGACTGCCATGCTCAGCGACCGTCTTATAGATGGACAAATAGATTCTAATGAGTCCAGTGATGCATCCAACCACACAAATGGTTCATAATATCACCAGGGTCTAGCAAGGAGCATGGCTCAGTTAATACATGCGGCACAAATGGTCCAAGGAAGGGAATCCCATCTCTCACTATAATCTAGCAACTCCTCTTACTTCTTCTCACTGATATATACTCAACCCTCTTCAGAAAATGGGGAGCCGCTTATTCAGCGGGTAACCACAAATGAGGAGGATATGTGAGAAAAAATAAGAAGTGGAGGTCTGTAGAGACCACACAGCTGTTAAAAGCAATGGCTGATCTTGTAGAGGACCTGGGTTCGATTCCCGGCATCTATCTGACAGCTCACAACCATCTATAACTCGAGTTCCAGGGGACCTAATACCCTTTTCTGGCCTCCACAGACACCAGGCTTGCATGTGGTGAACAGACATACACATAAGCCAAACACTCACACACATAAAATAAAAAATATTTAATAAAAAAAGTGGAATTCCAAAGAGTGACCACTGACTCTGATTGTCACACCTTCTGCGTAGATGACATCAGGAGCTTTGCAAATCTGGGGCCCTCACACCGCCTGGGGACTCCATCCCTCTGCTCATCAAACATTCCATGCTCTGCATTAAGTCAGATTTATATCCTAGAGCTAAGTTGCAATTACCCAGCTGACACACTGTTATGATTTATGAAAGTAAATTAAACAATGAAATGGTAATATTTGGCTTTCTTTCTTTCTTTATTAGGTCCTTGGCATTTTCACAGGATCTTACAAAACTCGGAATCCAGACCCAGAGCAGAACCGCAGCCACACATACTGTTCATCTGTTCTATCCATTCCAGTCGGTCAGGGACAGTGTCGGGGTCACCAGGAAACTCTTCCATACATTACACTTCCCCCAGACATTCAAGTGTGCCTGTTTCCCGTGGCCCGTTTGATCATGTTGGTTAAACAAAGAGTCTTAATGAATGGCCTCCATTAGATGTTTTACAGGACGAAGGAACAGTGTCCCCAATAGTAACAACAGATCTCAGCAAGCTAGGGATGACTTTGGTCCCATCTGTGTCAGCAGTGGGCTCTCCCAGCCGGTGGCCACGCAGATGCCGACACCTCCCGCAGGAAAAGCTCAGTGGGAACACACAGAGCATTTTAGACTTTGCCATCTCATACACGTATTTTTGCTAATAGGGGACAGAGAATATCGTTGCGCAGATGTTAGCATCTGCCTCACCCACCATCCTAGAACATGAGTCCTGGGTGTAAACATCAGCCTCAGAGGAGAGCATACTCTCCTCTCTCAGGCAAGCCCACACATCTGGGTCATCCATCCTGTGGGGCTAGGGAAGAGGAGCATACACCAGAAGGACAAACCCCCAAAGCCCATGCCCCATCACACTGCCTGTGCCCACGCTGGTACCAGAAAGCCCTTAGGATACAGCAGAGCCTGAGCTTAGGGCTCAGACATTCCTTGGTTCTGCCACTTATCAACTATGAGATCTGAGAAAGCTTCCTGGATCTTTCTTCCATTTCCTTCCCTCTAAAGTGGGAAGAGTCCACCTACTTCAAAGGGTTGATAAAGGTTTTAGGAGGGCTATTCCTTATAAAGACCCAGTCCCAGAGCTGCCAAACAGACTTGCTTTTCTGTTCTACGGCACTCATTCCTTTGAATACTCCCCAATGAAGCCCATCCAAGAAACTGAGAACCTAGATGGGGGATGGTAGAACATGGACTTCATTTCACACTTGGCCATTCATTATCTGTGTGACTTTGGGATAGCTACTTACCTTCTCTAAGCCCTTTCATCTGAAAAGGGGAAAGGAAGGTGCTGCATGTTTTTAAAGGTACAC
The DNA here is from genome assembly GCF_949786415.1 of Peromyscus eremicus. NCBI lineage: Eukaryota > Metazoa > Chordata > Mammalia > Rodentia > Cricetidae > Peromyscus > Peromyscus eremicus. The sequence continues at coordinate 84,707,461 of NC_081430.1, forward strand.
TAAGGTTTGAATAAACGCAAATGAGTCTAACACAGTGCCACACACAGAGAAAACCCTTATCACCCACTGGCCATTGTGATCTTTCAATAATAGATGTTGAATCGATTCTAACTGAATCTCAGATGGTCTGCAGGTATCCCGAGAAAGAGATGGAGATTCTTTCATTACAGGCAGAGGCTTCTCCTGCCCAGGACACTCTCAGGGGATGTTCATGTCTTCAGAATCCACTTTCCTAGTAAGAAGTCTCAGCGGAACCTGCCTAGATTGTTCTCAATGTGGTATTACCGGGGGATTTTCTGACTCATTTCTCTCCTTAATATTCCTGAGAGGCATGTGTGTGGTGATGTTATTTCATCTGTTTTTCGGGGGCAAGATGGTGTCAGAGGAAGAGAAATTCCTCTTTTCCGTTGTAACTCTTTTTTTCTTTGACCAAGCTCTGTACTAGAAAGGAAGGCCAGGTACAGATAACAGAGGGATTAGCAAGGAGCACCACTTGCTTGGGATCTGTGGCACAACGGAAGTCCACAGCAAGGCACCTCGGTCTGTGTGGCCTCTGTGGCCTCTGCACAAGGCATGGCCATGGGTCAGAGGACCCACCCCAGCTCAGAGAGCTCATTAGGGGCATACCTAGGGCCTGTCATTTGACAAGGTTCCCAAGCAATATTTTCCCACATTAAAGTTTTGAGAAGCCATGTTCTACTGGGTGCAGTGGGAAGTTTGAGGGCTGTGGTACCCGGGTTTTGACCCTGGCTCCACTATTCACTCACTACATGACCTTGGAAAATGTGTTTATCGTTTCTAAGCCTCTGTGTCCTCTGAACAACTGAGGGGAATCATAACACTCTCTCCCCAGCGGGCTTGAGGATTTGGAGCATGTATGTAGAAGTGTTTTGTAATGTATCCACTGCTACATGAGTATTAGATATTTTCTTTCTTTCCATAGTACACATTGTTTCCAAGTAGCTTGCGGTCTAAGGTTCACCTTTTGACCTAAGAGCAGGAGAGGCCACCCAGCTGAGTCCATTCACTTTAAATGACAAAGGTGGCAACTCCCTCTCTGGTGCAGACAGAGTCCTGTTCATGTCTCCCTAGACTCTCACAGGGACCAAGCCCAGCCAGTTTCACCATTTCAGAAAGATAAACTGTCCATAAAATTCCTGAGATACCTGCCAGATGAACACTGACCAGATAGTAAAGAGGAATTCTTTGGGCAAAGAATGTACACTTTGGGTACACGTGGATCTACCATTGAATTCTGGTCCTGCCTTTCTGCAGCGATGATGTTGGATGTATCAGTTCAGTTTTCCGAGCCCTGGTTTCTTCATCCATACAATGAAGAGGAAATACAGGGTGGGCCAGATAGTGGTGAGGATGCTATAAGAGAGCGTGCTCGAGGTTCTAGATCAGCGGCTGTCACACATGTTCACTGAATGACACCAGCATCAGAAATGACTGTTACAGTTAATAAGGGTTATGACAGTATCCATTACAGATGTGTACTCTCCAAGGCAGAGAAGAGCTTGTCCTAGGGAAGTATTTTAGGCCTAGAAGCTTAGTAGAAACATCTAGTCATTGATGAACATGTTTTATTATTATTTATTATTCTATACATTTCATTAGACATCATCTTATAAAAGATTTCTTTTTTGTGATAGAAAGGGTCTATTCTGCTCTTTGAAAGTAAAGTGTTCCTCTCTGTTCTCCAATTCTGGGTTGTGTCAAGTTTCAGGGTATGGGCGGGGAAAGAAAAGTACTCCAAAGCAGAATCCATTTTGAGTATGATTAGATCAGAGATGACTGACTCCTCCACAGGAGGAAAAAAATTCTCTGAGTGTGTGGAAGGGCAATGAACAATGATGTAGAAGAGAGCCCTACTTCTCAAGCAATTAGGGACAGCTCTAGGACAGAGTCAGGATGTAGTCCCTCACCCCAGACCACAGTGAGCATTGGCTTTATCTTCTTCCGGCATTTAGCAACCTCCAGATGTTGGGATGACACCTCAGAACAGCAACTGTAAGGCTTTCGTGTAAGGTGGCCATCTTGAGAGCTTCTCACATGTACAGATGGGTGCTGGCTCTGAGACTCTAGGTTGGCATCTCTCAGAATCTACAGTTATATGTTTCTGGTGCAGGTGGGAGAAACCCTACTACTCAGTAAGGTCACAAATTCCATGTGGTCACACAGCAAAGGCACAGCAGCATTTAGACCTGAACTCATGTCTTTTGTCCACAGCTCACTCCCTCTCTACAATACCACAGCTCAGCCCTTTCCCTGGAACCCAAGTCTCCTGACTCCAAATCCTCTTACTTTTCTAATCACAATAAAAGACACATGGATGGATGGATGGATGGATGGATGGATGGATGGATGGATGGACAGATGGATGGATGGATGGGAGGGTGGGTAGATGGATACCCCATACACAGGGTCATAGGTTATGTAAGAGAGGCTGAGAATCTGAAACTGTCTCTACTTCCCATAGCTATGGATCCTGGGAAGGGGCTGAGCTTGATCCTGGGATACAGGTCAAAGCTTTCTTAGTGCTGTGGAAAGGAAATGAGCTATAGAGGCAGAAGACATGAGTTCAAGTGAAGGTGAGATGCCCCCAAGGCAGCATGGGTTTGAACACTTAGTCACCAGCTGGCAGCACTGTGTGGGAGGTTGTGGAATATCTTGGAGGTGGAGCCTTGCTAGAGGAAGTGGGTCACTGGGGGCGGGCCTTGAGGTTTATAGCCTGGCTTGCTTCCTGTATGGCCCCTGCTTCCTGTTCTGCAAAGCTATAAGGATGAGAGATGTGCCAGCTGCACTCCCCAGCCACCATGGAGCTACCTGCCGCCAAGCCTTCCCTACCATGGCGGGCTGTGCCCTCCCTTAACTTGCTTCTTGTCAAGAGTTTGGTCACAGCAGCAAGAAAAGTTGCTATACAGAGGCCAAAGGACAGGCTTAGCTACCAATATAAAATGCACACTTTCTAATGTCTCCAGCTGGAGACATGTCCCCAGTCCACTGTTCTTCCCCTGTGACGTGGAATCCCCCAGGGAGATCCAGGAACTCTTCACACTTATGTGAACACTGCTTTTGGAGACACAATTCCACCTGAATTTCCTGTGAAAGGACTTGGGTTGTGATTCCCAAATGACAGAGCTGAGGACATCAGAACGCATACGAGTGCAATCTAACGTCACTAGTCACAGCTGAGGAGCCACAGAATATGAGGACGTCTTCTGGGACTAAGTCCTGTGGCCTTTCAACTGTCTCATCCATCTCCTCCTACAGAGGACTATCTCACAAGGAAGCCCAAAACCACCCTCGACAACTTTGAAGCGGGGAGGGCCACGATTAAAATTAAGTTGATCCCTTACATTAGGAACTTGAAGATTATAATTGAAAACATTTAGATTTTCAGTTCCTGTGTGCCTATATCCTGCTGTCTAAGAGTGGGTGGGGGCTGGGCATGATGGCTCATGCCTGTAATCCCAGCTTCTGCTATTTGGCATGTTCCAGGCCAGCCTGAGGTACATGAGACCCTGATTTTTTTTTTATTTTCATTTTTTAAAGGGAATGTAAAAAAAGGGGGGTGTGGGGAGACCATGAAATAGCTCGATAGTTCAAGCTCCTGTGGCAAAGCCTGATGACCTGAGTTCAGTCCCAAGGGCTGACACAGTGGAAGGAAGAATCAACTCCTACAAGTTGTCTTCTGAGCCTCACATGCATGTTGTGGTAAGGCATGCATGCACAGTACACACACACACACACACACACACACACACACACACACACACACACCTCGAATGCAATGTTAAACATGTGGATTTAATTCATGTAAATGTCAACTTAAAATTTTTTAAAGGAGTAAATGGGCTGAGGGAATTACTGGGACCAGTTTCCCTCTGAAATCAACCCTCAGGCTGTACCATGGACTCTGCCCCTCTGGCCTCCGGAAGACGTTTGTGTCCTGGCTTCTGGTAGAGGAGGCTTGTGAGCCCATTTATTCTAACTTGTTCTGTTGTGTCTAATACACTGTCACACAAGTAACTTGCTGTGTGCGCTGGAAAGGACACGATAAAATGCGCCATTAAGAGTGTGGCTAATGCCAGCTGGGGAGTCAGGCTCTCTGGAGGTCACATTTCCCTTGAATTCACTGCCTTAGACTGTTTTCCACGGCCCTCAGAGGGGCTCAGCTGGAAGATGCCTGCCTTGTCCTTTGCCTGCTTTGTCACAGAGAGTTGGGGATTGGGTGGGAGGGGAGGAGGGAGAACCGAAGCTCTGGGAGCATGTCACCTGGTGACCCTCCGGGGTAAGAGTGGGCCAGTCTCCCCTTCCTGTGAGAGCTGTCCTCACCTTCAGTGTGACCCGGGTTTCACAGACACTGCCCGGGTGTAGCTTCTACAGCTCGGGACGATCTTGAGCTGGCAGATCCTGCCAGTGGGGTTATGTTTCTAATCCTTAAAGTAAACACAAGTCTTCTGCATTCTCTCCTTTTCTGGAGAGTCTGGGGAGGGTGGGTTTTTCTAATCCTTAAAGTAAATGCAAGTCTCCTGCATTCTCTCCTTTCCTGGAGAGACTGGGGAGGGTGGGTTTTTCTGAAGTTCTTGTAGCAAATCCAGTGAAACTCAACTTCCCCCAGTCACATAGTCCCAGAATCAGGGCAGCATTGTCCCCATATTTTCAGTAAATGGCTATCGTTGGACCCTTGTAGGTTATTCAGGATCCCCCAGAGAAACAGAACTAGCAGGATATGGCAGATGGATGGATGGATGGATGGATGGATGGATGGATAGATAGATAGATAGATAGATAGATAGATAGATAGATAGATAGATAGATAGATAGATAGGCAGGCAGGCAGACACATAGACAGATAGATAATAGATAGATGGGTAGATCTATACCTATACCAGGAATTTGTAATGAATTGGCTTATAACCATAATATGACACTGCCAAGCCCACCTGCCATCATGCACAGGAATTCCTTGTCTCTCATGGGAAGGTCACCTTTGGTTCAGTTCATACCTTCTACTGGTTGCAATATGGTGCAGGGTAATCTACTTTACTCAGCTTACAGATCCTTAGCAAAAATACTCTCCCAGATATATCCAGAATAATATTTGACCAGCTATCTGAACACCTCATTCCAACCAAGGAAATGCATAAATTAGCCTTCTTAGGGGAGAATCTCTGGAGGAAAAAAAACCTAACATTCCTTTAATATAAATTCATAACTCACACCAGACATCTCATGGCCGCCTCCAGTGTTAGTCATGTGCTAGATCCCCAGGCTAGCTAACTCAAAAGGCTGTTTCTTATTCGGTGTCTTGTCTTGGATAATCCTAAATGTGGTCTTCTCTCAAGAAGTCTATCATGTAACATAAAACTGAAAGATGACAAAAAGCCACTGTACGACTTCCAATAGCTCTGTGTGTGTGTGTGTGTGTGAGAGAGAGAGAGAGAGAGAGAGAGAGAGAGAGAGAGAGAGAGAGAGAGAGAGAGAGCCCTGCTAGGAACTGCAGGAAGAGGGTGAGAACATTAGTCCTCACTCAAAAATTCTGCACATAAGCTCCTGCCCGCTATCCTGACATCCCCACCCTTGGAGGAGCCCAGAGTCCTGCATGAGGGGACACAGAGAGCAGCCGCACAGGGCAAGCTGTGAAGTTGAGAAGTTGGCTTTAGCTCCCTCGCTTCCTCAAGTTGAGGAGGCTCACGCTCCCACCTGCCCTGGGTATACCCTGGTGACTTGCCAGTTCTATGTCTCAGGCCTCCAGGAGCCTGGATGTCATATAGTCATCCAGAAAGTCATCAAGAAGCTGAGAAATATTAAAGTGGGGTCCTCCACTGCCACGTTCAGGGCCTGGCATGCAACCCTCAAGTGACTCCTGTTCCGGGAGCTTCGAGCTGAGAGACATGAGCCACATTCTGGCTGCCCTGGTCAGCACTCGGGGTCCTGGGGCTTCAACGTGCTGGCTTCTGCCTTCGAAGGATTCCTGTAATGGTCTGGTCTCTTACCCTGCAATACCAAAGCTTTGACCAGAGAGATTGAGTCTGGGGGAAAGAAGGGTCCCAAATGGGAAGTAGTTGCCACAGACTTTCAGTGATCAGTTACTCTGAGAAAGAAATCAAAAGGGCTGGAAAGATGGCTAAGAGAGCATTTGGTGTTCTTGCAGAAGACCAGGGTTTGGTTCCCAGCACTCACATCGTGGCTCACAACTGTCGGTAACTCTAAGTTCTAAGGGATCTGACACCTTTTTCTAGCCTCCACAGGCATCAGACATACACATGGTACGGGTACATACATAAAGGCAAACACACACACACACACACACACACACACACACACACACACACACACACACACATAAAAAAAAAAGTAAGCCTTTTTTTAGGAAGAAAGAAAAAAAGGCCACATATGATGGTGCATACGTGTAACCTCGGCACTCAAGAGACAAAGGCAGGAGGATCAGGAGTTCAAAGCCAGACTTGGCTACATAGTAAGTTCCAGATCAGCCTGGGCTACATGAGACCCTGTCTCAAAAGGAAGGAAGAAGGGAAGGAAGGAAGAAAGGAAGGAAGAAAGGAAGGAAGAAAGGATATAAAGAATTGTTATCAAGAAAAAAATTCTTTTTTTTTTTTTGGGTGTGTGTGTGTGTGTGTGTGTGTGTGTGTGTGTGTGTGTGTGTGTGTAGTCCAGAAGTCAGCCTCAGGCATCATGGTTTAGGAGGCTACCACTGTTGGTTTGTTTTTGAAACAAGGCCTCTCATTGGACTGAAGTTCACCAAGATGATTTGGCTGGCTGGCTACTGAATCCCAGGGATACCCCTACCGCCATTTCCCCCAGACCTGGTATTATAAGCATGTGGGACCACCATGTTCAGCCTTTCTACATGGGTTCTGGAGATCAGCCTCAAGTCCTCACTCTTGTATGGCAAATGACTCACTGACTAAGCCAGCTCACCTGTCCAATCTGCACTTTTAAAACAGGCGACCAGAAGGTTTTCTAAACGGTGGCCATCCCCCCCGCTCTGCAAACACCACCCACACCTACTTAGAGACAGCTTTCCAGGTGGCATTCTCAGACCCATACTTGTGGACATCAGCAGAGTCGTACCCGCTGATGAGTCCCAAACATCCAAAGACACGGAGAAAAGTTTCAAGCCAGCCAGGCTGGGGCAGTAGAGGAGACGTCAGGTCCTTAAAAACTAAGCTCTGGAAATTTACCAGGAAGCCATTTGTACAAGTGACAGTTAACATGCCACCACACAAACTATGACAAATCAGATGGCTACTGTCAACCTAGGGGTCTCGTGTGATTCTTTCCTTTATGTGTTGGATTTTTGAGCATCTCTGTCTAGGAGAGTGTGGTGCTCTCGCTGGACTAAGGGACTCAGCCCCGGAGCTGAAGGAGAAGCATCCAGGCAAACAACAGAGCAGGGGACTTGGTTGGGCTGGTGCGGCAGAGCTGAACTTGCCGCTTTGACAAAGCTGACTTTAAGGCGACCTTCAGGGGTGCTTCTTAGCAATGTACACTGGGCAATCGCTGGTAAATCTTTATTAATTTTAATTGGCGGCACCCATTTATAAGAACCATTAAAAAGGATAAATTGAGCCCATCCGGCGTAATGTCTTTTGTTAATTAGTTTGTCAGCACTGTTTTAATATCCCCTAATGACTTCATATTTCAGACCTGACATTAAAGGAGACGCTGTGAGAAAGGAAATGGTCTTATCACAGTGTACTGGACCGTTTTTCTTTTTTGAACAAAAAGTGTCCTTCCAAATGCTGACCAAGGTTAGATGTCATTTAATTCTCAAAGGTAGATGTGTGGAGACTTCAGAGGCCCCTAGTTCTGTACCTCAGTTCCACTACTACATCCTGTTCCGACTTGCCTCTTTCTTTCAAATCCCTCAGGCCCCCCAACATACTCATTCATTTCTTCTTTGCCTCTTTCCTTCATTTGTTCAACAGACATTTATTGAGTTCAGAATCAGAGATTGGTTGGACTGAAGTCAAGCAAAACTCAGATACTTTCTAGGGAAAAAAAAAAAAAAGGCTAGAAGTTCCCCCATTTCCCTGAAGGATTTTTCCCACTAATTCAAAGCTAACAGCGGGTATGGGAGTGTGGGCTGCTGAGGGGCAGGAATAAACAGCACAGAAGGATGAGAAAGACAGACAGATAGGATGCCCTTGACTCCTGGGCTAAAGCTGTTTTGCTGGAAAAGCAGATGAAAATCCAAAGTGACCTCAAGGTGGTCTGTCTCCTGCGGTAGGCCCAGGAGACAGGCAGAGGTGGTGGGAAGAAAACCGTGTTTGGAACTCAGGGTCCACTGCATTGCCAACTTTCCCTGCATGGGCTGCCCAAAGAAAGAAATTAAGCTTTGCTCGAGTGTAAGGAAAATGTTCACGCTGTCGCTGTCTTGGTCTGCAGGTCCTAGGGAGACCGAAGTGAAAACTCAGTAGCAATTGGGGTCTCAAAGAGGGAGGAGGTGATGGGTGCCGAGTGGACTTCCTGGGTCCCCGGATGCTGGCCTCTGGCGGCTGTCTTTGCTTGGTTAAGTAAATTTACACGAAGCATTACCTAATTCTAACTGAATTACCCTCACAAAAAAGGACAATTAGAAACTGTAGCTTAGCCACAGGTTGACATGAAAAATGAGAGCTGGAACTTCCCCACTCCCAACACAAGCTCTTTGTCATCGGTGTGATGAGATAAAAATAATGTTGATCTAATCACATCTGACAAGCCATTGGCAGCAGAAAAAATATGAAAAATTATCGAGAAGACTACTTGAAATGTGTATTTACATCAGCTGTTACAGCAAACTTTGCCTGAGGACTATTCTATCCCCTAAGAACAGACACAAACGCACGTGCGTACATGTCCTCAGAAATTCTTTATGACAGGGTATGCATGTATGATCACATGTCCAGAGAGCTCCCCAAGCATAAGATTAAGTACTTAACAAGTACTCAATTTTCTGGATCTGTGAAACAGAATTGCATCTACTTTGTAGAGATGTTCGTTGATATGGGGACATATGGCATGTGAAGTGCCCATCACAGAGCCTGGCACCGGATAGGGCACGTCATAGAAGTCATCATCACCACCACCACCATCGTCTTCACACCCATCACTATCATGATCCTTTTACATAATTCTTTATTGAGTCTCAGGGAATTTCACATCATGCACCCCAATCCTGCTCACCTCCCAGTCCTTCCATATCTACCCCTCATCGCTACAGCCTACCCCTCAAAGAACCCTCTCCCAAAATAATTAAAAACAAAACAAACAAACAAAACCTCCTCTCTCCTCCATCTTTATGCCTCTTCATTCATCCTAGCAGCATCGGGAGCTATGGTATGTCACATAGTGTACCCCTTTTGTTCAATCAGCCCCATCTGCAAGATGTTCATTGCAATGAGTCATTGGTCTGGTTCAAGGCTTCTGACACACCATCATCACTGGACCCTCACCGAAACTCCTCTCAGATATCCCGCTGTCGTACCCAGTCATGGAGATCCTGTGGTTATCGTTCCGCAGGACCAGCTCTTTCACGCACTCCAACAGGTCATAGATGGGGTAGATGTTAGGGTGGGCCAACCCAAAGCCCAGGATATGGGTCTGGGTGGTAGCTGGGCTGGTTGATCCAGGCCACTAGGACTGCCCACCTCAGGCAAGGGGCGGAGCCAACTCTCCGAGGCCCATGCCATCGGGGCCAGCTCTCCCATGCCCGTGGCATCACCGTCATTATTATCACCACCGTCTTCAGCATCACCATCATCACTTCCATCTTCACAATCATCATCACCAGCACCTTCATCACATCCCCTTAAACAGTGTATGACCCACTTCAGCACAGTGTGCAGGAGTTGACTCACTGAAGGTTTAACACACACACACTCAAGGAACGGGGGTGATAAGTATTCCTTACGGGGTTCGATCTCTCTGGGTGCCGTGTCTCAGGACATTCTCATTTCTCTTCGTTATGAATGCTAGAGAGCAGAGCTCCACTAACTCCAACAGATAAATTGTGGTTCTACGTGAAGAGAGCCTGGTGGGGCTGGGAAGAATTTCAGATGTACTCTAAACAGCCATGCCTTGATCAAAGATGGACACAATTCTCATCCAATTGCCTAGAAATTGAAAGTGAAATCCTCATTTATTTTATCTTGCATCTATCCATTTTTATACCTAAAATAGCACCTTGGAGTTGTAGTCCTTTAGTTCTTGCGGGCTTTTCTGTCTTGTGGCTCCCTGTCAAAAAGTAAGGGTTCCTGCTGGAGTGTTTTACATCCCAACTAACATCTCCAGGGAGATTTGCTTTTGAGAATAAGATACAAGAGAAGAAAACAAGCCAGGGATGGTGGCACACACCTTTAATCCCAGCACTCAGGGAGACAGAGGCAGGTCGATCTCTGTGAGTTTGAGGCCAGCCTGGTCTACAGAGTGAGATCCAGGACAGCCAGGGCTATGCAGGGAAACCCTGTCTCATAACAGGGAAAGAAGAAAGGAACGGAGGGAGGGAGGGAGAGAGGGAGGGAGGGCAGGCGGGAGGGAGAGAGGACACAAAGTTCTGGGGGTATAGTTCCATGGTAAGAGTGCTCGCTTAGTATGCTTGAGTCTCTAGGTAGCAACAACCAAAAACAAAACAAAACAACAAATCCGAGAGAGAGGTTGTGGGTAAGCAGCTCTGTAGAGTAGAGAAGCAAAGGGATCCTGAAATACAAGGTAGGAGGATGAGGGAGCCTCGAGTCTCTCTAGTGCTACCCCACCCCCAGCTCCTCTGAGACTGGCCTTTGTGAAGGAGCGGGGATTCTCAGCCTTTTCCTCCTTACGGCTTTTCTCCCTCACTGCCTGTCTTTCTTCCTCAGCATGAGCATAGCACATGGAAACACCCATGTGCGCATGCGCACAGAGAGACAGACGCAAAAACACTTCTGAATTCTAAAAATAAGGGCCCAAAGCAAATTGGACAAAAATGGAAAGACAGTAATGTTTTGTGGGCTTTTTTTAAAAAAAAAAATCATTGTCATAAGGATGACATCATTTAGATTTACCAACGACAACACAGTAATAATTTTTATGTGTTGTTTTTAACTTTTAAAAATTTTGTGTGCATGCATGCGTGTGTAGCTTCATGCATACTGTGTGCATGCATGCGTGTGTGTGTGTGTGTGTGTGTGTGTGTGTGTGTGTGTGTGTGTAGCTTCATGCGTGCTGCGGTATACATGTGGAGGTCAGAGGACGCCTTGCACGAATTGGTTCTTTCCACTGTATGGGACCCAGGACCCAGTCTAAAGGTGGAGTCAGGATCTAAAATGGACAATTAACAGTGTTACCCCAAACTGCACACTGGGGCCTGGCAGAGCTACAGGCAGAATTTTGAATTAAGTGTTAGAACGATGGCGCGGTTAAAGCCCCTTTTTAAGGAAGATGGGGTGGGGGGAAATGCGCGCAAAAGAGCAGTACATATATCCACCACCAGATGGCGGGCTTCCTGCTTTATCTCTGACTTGTTCGATTTAATTAATAGAGAGATGATTCCCGATCAGTACCCAGACACGAACTCTTGTTTCTCTTGAGATCGTAAAAATTGTTCACCTTTACCAAAGCCTCAAACTCGTGTAAACCCTGAGGTGGGGTGGTTCCGTTCTGGTTTTTGTGTTTATTCAGCCACACCCTACATTTACAGAGGACAGTGCCCAAAGACAGCAAAGCCCACGTTTACAAGTTCTCCCGGGCAGTTCCATTTTCTGTTATCTCACCCTGCTTCTGGAAAAAAAAAATAACAATAAATAAGTAAATTACCCCAAACCACAGGACAGAGAAGATGCGTGTGTGCTCGGTTTCTGGAAAATGCAGTGCAGTGTCTAACTCAGCCTGAGCCCAAACAGGCGAGGCGGGAGAGTCCCACAGACAGAGCTGGCTGTAGACTCCCTGCTGTCTGGGAGGTCTGTGTGAGGCTGGCTAGTCCTTGGCTAGATAGCATCTTGAAGTCTGGGACTCCTTACTGAGCTTCTGCTCATACCTCCTCCCCCACAAACATATCATTACGTTTTTTTTAAAAAAAAAAAAAAAAAAAAAACGTTTTAGAGCACCAAGTTGGGTGAAGTAAATTACAGGCTTTGCAAAAAGCTGGGAGTCTTTAGCTGAGAACCTGCTTCCCGGGCTGTCTTACTCATGGCAGAATCTATAATAAAACATCATCGTGGGCAGACAGGGGTGATTTCATACCATCATCTAAATCTCTAAGTGAAAAATACAATAAAAAAAATTACCTAGCAGAGGGTCTAGGAAGATGGCTCCGCCGGTAAACGCTTACTGAGTTCGGATCCAGCATCGACATAAACAGCCTGGCATGCCTATAATCTGGCCCTAGAGAGGGGGACAGGAGGGTGCCTGGGGCTCTAGCCAATCTGTGAACTCCAGGTTCAGTGAGAGACCCTGTCTCAAATGCTATGGTGGAGAGCAATAGAGGAAGACCCCAGATATCAGCCTCTGGCCTACACACACACACACACACACACACACACACACACACATACACATACACACACACACACACACACATACACACACACACATACATACACACACACATACACACACATACACACACACACATACACACACACATACACACACACACATACATACACACACACACACACATACACACACACACATACACACACACATACACACACATACACACACACACACATACACACATACACACACACATACACACACATACACACATACATACACACACATACACACACACATACACACATACACACACACATACACACACACCCCAAAACAAAGACCCCCTTAGAATAATCTCTTCTTTTTCCAGCCATATTATCCATCCATACAGGAACAGATTGTCTTCATATACTTTAATCAAAACAATATATCACAAGAGATTGATATGAAAATCTATAAGCCATATACAAAAGAGGTTTTCAAAAATGTAAAATAATATCAACATTGGTGTGAGTCACTATTGTGAAAAATATAGTTCCTCTTCAAATAAATGTGTAAATTATGGAGTTTTTACACTTATATGTATATGATTTGTATATAGTTGAATTATTTCAAAAGATCTCAATAATGATTTGAATTTTCACTTATAATTTCTAATATAATAAAGCAAGTATCAAAATGCTTTACTTAAACAAAAGGTCCTATAGGCTCGCATTCATTTTTCTAGGCCATAACGAGGCCTTAAACCAAAAGATTGAAGAACTATTTTAGGAGTTTAATCAATCCCTTGCTTAACTCTTGTTATTTATCATTCATTCTTCAAGCAAAGTTATACATTCATGGATGTTAACTTGGCATTATCTACTATGGCCAAGTTAAAAGACACTACTGGATAGCTAATATCAGGGGAAGAGTCGATTGTAACTCTCCTTTGGGTCTGAGGAGATGGATCAGTCAGTCAGGAGCTTGTCACACAAGCGTGAAGACCTGAATTCAGATCCACAGCATCCATACCAAAAGCTGGGTGCTGCCGGGCAGTGGTGGCGCACACCTTTAATCCCAGCACTCAGAGGCAGAGGCAGGTAGATCTCTGTGAGTTCGAGGCCAGCCTGGTCTACAGAGTGAGCTCCAGGATAGCCTGGGCTGTTAAACAGAGAAACTATCTGCAAAAGACAAAACAAAAAAACAAAACAAAAGTTAGGTGCAGCAGTGTATGCTTGTAACCCCAGCACGGGGAAGGATCCTGGGGGCTCACTGGCCAGCCAGTCTAGCTAACTGAAGAGCTCCAGGTTCGCTGACAGACACAGACCCACAAAAATAAATATTACCCGTTAGCCTACTAGAATTATATATGTTATTATTGTACTGTCTCCAAAAAATAAGGTGAAGAGCAATTGAGGAGAACACCTGACATTGACCTCTGACCTCCACAAGCATGGGAGCACACGTTCCTGCATGCACATATATGTACACCCACTGCGACCATCCAGCAAAGTGTTAAATGAGAAGTCCCAAATGCACGTCATCATTGGATTGTGAAAGGTATGATGGAAGCTTCGTATGTAAAAACAAAAACAACAAGCTGCTACGGTCTGACCGGGTGCTGAGACAGGACGGTTCCCTTTCATTTGAACTAACGGCCATTGCTATTTATCTATGTGTTCTTTAAAACAGCATTTTTAAGCCTGAGCTCCCCAGGTCTCTTGTGGTAAGGAAAAAGAGCTCATTGTCCCTTTCCATTTAACAAGCCAAAAGGCTCCCCCACGTTGAAAAGCTGGCTCCCTCTAGCAGACCTCAACAAAGGTGGCTGTCTCCACGGCCTCTGGAGACAACCTCTGACAAATGGCGTATCTGTCCCAGCACGCAGCTGTCCTGGCGGCAGCCACAGTCACTGAAGAGAACTAGTTCTACCGGGAAAGTCCTGAGACCTTCAGCCTGCCCATCCCCAGACAAGGGAGCTTTTTGAGTGGGCAAAACTAGGTCTCCCCATCGGCAGGAGATTCTCCCCTATCCCTCCTCACTGGCTCTGGCTCTGCCACACATGCACACAGCAGACTGATGCTTGCTTCATGGATATGTTCATGGATTCCTTCACACTGCTTCTGAGGATTCGGAGGGTAAACACTGCAGAAAGATCTACTCCCAAGTATGGTCTCTTCCCTCCATTAACTAGGTCCTGTATACATTCCCCTCCCCACCCCACCCCCCAAAAAAGGCTAATTCCACCTCTTAATTGCAAAGGACCAATGATTTTATTGTATTACAGACTCCTGGGATGAAGTCATCAGGGATGGAAGAAATGCACTCAGCAAAAAGGATATAGTTTTGTTCTGTCTATGGCAATTAGGAAGGTCTCAGAGAGGGAGCGAAGGGAGACTGGCATTATGCAGAGGGATGTGAGGGACAATGAAATAGACATGCCTCCTTGTGGAGCACAGTGCCCTGTATCTGCTGAGGCAAGCCACTCCTTTGCGGTCTCCCTACCTGATTAGAAGTAGAGGATGCAAGTGAAGTTCAACATGGCCAGTGTGAGGTTACCCAGAGCCTGGGGCAGCACTCAGAGGCAGAGCCAGGAGGATCTCTGTGAGTTCGAGGCCAGCCTGGTCTACAGCGTGAGATCCAGGACAGGCACCAAAACTACACAGAGAAACCTTGTCTTGAAAAACCAAAAAAAAAAAGGAGATTCTGGGAGATTCCAGGGAGGGGCCTCCTGGAGACTAACCAGAGGGCTCTAGGCAGAATGGGATGGTGTAGAGGCAGGGGCTGCCTTGCCGTATGACCTTTGTGTGTACACGAGCATACATATGTGTGTATGCGTGTGTACGTGTGTGTTCACAGGCCAGGGTTTGATGTCAGATGTCCTCCTTATCTCTCCTCACCTTGCTTCAATTTTTTTTTTATTTTATCGTAATAGATTTTATGTGTACAGATGATTGGCCTGCACATAGGTCTATGCACCACATTCATTCCTGATGCCCACGGATGCCAAAAGACAGTGTCAGATCCCCTGGAACTGGAGTTACAGATGGTTGTGAGCTGTCCTGCAGGTGCTGGGAATCAAACCCAGGTCCTCTGGAAGAGCAGCCAGTGTTTTTAATCACTGGTCCGTCTCTCCAGACCCTCTGTTGACTTTCTGAGACAGGGTCTCTCACCGAACCGAAGCTCGCCAGTTGGCTACACCGGGTGGTGAGCGAGCCCATAGGTTCTCCAGTCTCTGCCTCCCTGGCCCTGAGGTCACAGAAGCAGGCACACACCTGGCTTTTATATGGGTGCTGAGAATTCATACTCGGCTTTTCCTCCTTGCAGGGCAAGCGCTCAACCCTTTTCTGAACATCCCATAGCCCCAGTCCCATCATGTGACCTACGACAGCTAAAACTCAGCTTGTCAAATTCAGAAATCTCCTGTCCTATTCTCTCCCTTCCCTTCTTTCTCCAGGGACAGGAGAAAGGGGGTGTGGTTGAATGACAAGCACTCCCATTCCCTTTATACCCCTCTCCCTCTGGACACACATGTAAAATACAATAGGCTCTGTTCCAACCTTCTGGAAAACTGCCCTCCTCCATCCCCTGCCAGAGGATTCCTGCCAAGTACTTGGGGTTCCTTACTTTTGAAAAGGGGGGAGGGGAAATGAGATCGTGACTAGCTACGGTCGCCACGAAAAGTTATCATTTTCCTTGGCAGCCAAAATTGCCTCCTTCCTGAGAGCGTCTTTGATAAAGCTGAACCTCCCAGCCTCTGGCCTTTGCCTCTTTCACCCACCCAGCCAGATGCAGGGATCTGTTCCATTCACATGGCACGGGGTTAAGGCGGAAGGGAAGATGAGCTGTTCTGCAAATCTTTCCACCCCTTTTAGAGCCTCCGCTGACCGCGGCAGTGGGGGCCACAGGCTGGGAAGCTTGGACAC
Source organism: Peromyscus eremicus (assembly GCF_949786415.1). Lineage (NCBI taxonomy): Eukaryota > Metazoa > Chordata > Mammalia > Rodentia > Cricetidae > Peromyscus > Peromyscus eremicus. Next base: position 84,723,855 of record NC_081430.1, read on the forward strand.
TTTTTCCATCTGGAATCCCCAGGCTGCTGGTGGCAGGGTCAATTGGAACCACGTTCTGTTTCGGGAGACAAAGCTTCCCTTGAAACTGACCGTGCCAGTAAGAATATGAGGTCTGACTGCACCCCGGCCGAGAGATAGGAGACGGAGATCGGCTGGGAAATGCCACGGGCACGTGGCTCTGACTTCGGGGAACTGAGCCCTGATTGTAACTCCTCAAAGGGCTTCCTTGATTTGATGGAAACGGAGACTTCAGAACTTTGCGTTCAAGCAGGGACATTGGAAAAACAGTTCACAGCCAGCCAATCTCCTCCTCCCGCAGACATCTTTCCGCTGTGAGCGAACCTGCTGCAGCGGCACCAGAGCAAGGCCGGGACTCAGATTACCGCAAAAAAATTTGTTAACGCTGAGTGTCCCTGTCGACACGACGAATGAACATCCTCTATGATGCACTTAGCCAAATTCCAAGGTCTAATTAGGGACAGCGAACAATGATTTGATATAGATCCCTGTTTGCTTACAACTCCCGGCATCCAATTAGGGAGACTCGCAGATTTCCAGGGCACAGGCGGTGAAAGCCATCTGTCACGGCCTGCTTCTTAAGTCTGTCCTTCCAGGGAAGCCCTTTGTGTCACCCAATATAGCCGGAGAGGAACACCACCTCGGCCTCAGAGCCGATCAGTCTTCCAACCAGAGATCAATGAACAAGCGGCAGGTCCCGGACCAGCTTCTGCTCCATATCTGATTCTTAGCCTTCTATAAAATGAAGCTGTTGAGTATGGTTTGGTGGCGTTCAAACACTGGAAGCTTTTGGTTTTTTCCCAAAGAGGAAACCTTGATAAGGGGACTCAATTTCTAAATGAATCTATGTCAGGGAGAAGGAATGTAGTAAGTGCCCATCAACGGGACAGTTGCAAGGAACCGGCTTAGCTCTCTGAGTCTTAAATCCCTGAGTAGATTACCAGCCCCCATGTGCTGAATCGCTGCCTGTGAGTATTAAGGGCTTGGTAAATGTGGTGTAGGGAGACTTTCGCTTCACTTGAAAACTACATTATATTGAAGCACACCCTTCTGGGTCACCCAGTTGTGATGCTAGGGACACTCTGGGGCTTTTCATTGCCTTTGAGCTGTTTTACATGTAACTGTAGGTTACTCCGAGCTGTGCAGGTTTTTTTTTTTCAAGGTGCACACAACAATTCTGTCCTGTGGAGGTTCAAATGACTCCCTTTCCATCCCCCAAGAGAACAGACCATCTTCTACAGTCTGTTCCAGACTTATACTGGTTCAACTTATGTTTTTTTGTTTGTTTGTTTGATTGATTGATTGTTTTTCATTGCTACTACATTTTTATTTTCAGTTTAACACAACCTGCAGTCACCTAATGCCTTAGTTACGTCTCCATTGCTGTGAAGAGATGCCATGGCCCAGGCAACTTACAGAAGAAAGGGTTCATTAGGCTTACAGTTCCAGAGGGTGAGTCCATGACCATCATGGTGGGGAGCATGGCAGCAGGCAGGCAGGATGGCTCTGGAGAGTTGACTGGGAGCTTACACCCTTATCTGCAGGTAGGAGGCAGAGAGAGAGAGAGAGAGAGCACTAACTTTGAAAGCTCAAAGCCCATCTCCTCCAACAAGGCCACACTTCTCATCGTTCCCAAACAGTTCCGCCAGCTGGAAACCAAATATTCAAATATATGAGCTGGGGGAGGCAGGGGGTGGGGACGTTCTCATTCAAACCACCACACCTGGGATGGGGCAACTGAAGAATTGTCTTTATCAGATTGGCCTGTGGGCATGGGGCAAGGTGTCGCAGGGAGCCCACTGTGGGCAGGAGGTACCATGCCAAGGGAGGTGGGCCTGGGCTGTACAAACAGTTAAGAAAGCATGAGCCAGTCAGCCAGCCAAGATGTAGCCTTCCTTCACGGTTTCTGCCCCAGGTTCCTGCCTTGAGTTCCCGCCCCAACTTTCTTCCATGAATGGACTGTGACCTGGAGGTGTAACTGAAATTAATCCTCTTGACCCCTAAGTTGTGGTTGATCATAGTGTTAGGAAAGCAAATTAGAACATTGTGATTTTTGCATCCAGTCATGTCTACAAAGTGCCCATCTCTATGTCCTATGTCCACACAGCCATTCAGCCTTTTTATTTTCAGTAGCAGGTGTCCAAATAAACTGCACGGATGTCCAGTCATTTGTTACAAAGCACCCTTTGTGTTGATGACTGTGACACTCCAGTCAGCCCGTGGACTCAAGGCAGCCTGGGCTTATAGGTGAGGTATAGTGAGTGCATTTTCAGCATGCGATGATTGTGTCAAGATGTAATCCCATTGCAAGTCAAGGGGTATTTCTATTTGGAAATTAATTTCATTGCAGCTGCACTCTATAATCAGACGTTTTTCTCTGTCCTGCCCCAGTCCTGCAGCTGCTTGGTAAACACACAGAGGCTTGTATTAATTACTGTCTGTATGACCTATGGCTCAGGCTTCTTGCTAACTCACTCTTTCATCTTAAATTAACCCATTTCTATAAATCTGTATGTTGCCGCATGGCCTTAGCATTACCAGTCTGCTGGCATCTTGTTGCTCCTTGGGCAGCAGACTGGTGTCTCCTTTATCCTGTCTTTCTCTTTCCTGTATCTCTGCTTGGATTTCCCACCGGCCTCTAAGCTGCCTTGCCATAGGCCAAAGCAGCTTATTTATTAACCAATGGGAACAACGTATATTCACAGCGTACAGAAAGATATCCCACAGCAGCACGCCCTATGCATTTGTGCAACTCCGACTTCTCATTTGAACTGTTTGTAACATCTTAGCCATTTTTTCATTCACAATAACAAAATAAGATCCTTAATGTGTTCAGTTTATACCTGCTTAAGTGTCCTGGTTTCATCTTTCTCCGAAAACTATCATAGCTTGAAAATGTGTTGATAAACAGTGTTTGGTTATGCTTATCTTCTGGTTCTCCTTTGGATTCTGACTGTGTTTACCCACAACTGACTTTTAAAAGGCATGGAGGGGCTGGAGAGATGGCCCAGCAACTAAGCCATATACCGCTCTTGCAGAGGATGCAAGTTCAGACCAGCACCCACACTAGGCAGCTCACGATTGACTGTGACTCCAACCCAAGAGGTTTGCTGCCCTCTTTCTGCCTCCACTGGCAACTACACTCGCATGCACATACTCCCACACAGATACACACATACATGGAATTTAACATGAAAATAAATCTTTAAAAGAAAAGGAAAAAAGAACAGCAACACAGCTCATCGGGACATCCCAGGAAGCAATGGGGCTAACAGGACAATAGTTAGGGTCCCCTAAGGTGGAAGCACCAGGGGAGAAGCAGTGACTCCAGCTCAAGGGGGAGGGTCTGAGGCGCCTGGCAGGAGCTAGGGGTTGAAATAGAGGAATCCACCAGTAGGTCAGCCGTGGGAGAGCATAGGAATGAGTGCTCTGGCCTCTTCTCTCTCCTGCCATCATGGGCCAAACCCAGGTAGACCAAGGGTGCTCACGAAGGGTGATGTACCCAGTGCTGTCAGCCTCTAGGAACCAGGACAGGAGACACCACTGTCTTTTAGACAGACAACAACGGTGTGACTTTTTTCTACTCTCCTCATGAAAACAACCACTGTGATTCCAAAAGATGCTTGTCCTGGGGGACAAGAATCGGTTCATCCCGGGAAGACGACACACCGTCTCTTCAATTGAGAGCATCTAAGAACAGTTACACCAGAATTCCTTGACGTCCTCAGCTGGAAATCCTCACTCAGCTGCCTCACCGGTCACGACCCTGAGCAGTCCTAATTGAGCAGGCCCTCTTCACGCTGACGGCCATTACAGCTGCCTTCCACAGACGCCAACTTTTCTCTCGTGCATCGACTGGGAATCTGCTGAGGCTCCAAAGACCCAGTGACTCCCTTTGTTGCAGCCAGAGAAAACCCAGCTTGGGTACCCCAACAGTCTTCTCTAGAGACTGAGACAGCCTCTGACAGGAGGGAACGCACTGGGCTGCAATGGTATGCAGAGCATGACCCTCCCACTGGGGAGCGGGGCTTCCTCCCTGCTTAAGTTCAGTGGAGGAACAGCATAAATATTCTATTTTCTCTATGCAGATGCAAAATCCAGAGTGTCGGGGCTGGAGAGGGTCCCAGAAATGATCTCATCTCTCCTTCCTCAAGGGATTAGGTCATTGGAGGGAGGTCAGCCAGTGGCTGGGATTGGACCTCATCTGAGCCAGGGTCCTGCTTTCCTCATCCCCCTGCCCACTTGTTTATTCTCGAACAGTCTTTGCTGAACGCGGGGCACTGTGCCATGTGACAAGTGCTCAGGACTGAGGTCACTTCTTTTCAGTACATTCCCCATTTTTGCTTTTTTGCTCTCTGTCCCTTTTAAGCAGATGCTGGGCTCCGTGTTCTGGCCTCTAGCCTGCAAGAGTTCCCAGCTTCCCAGCCCTGAGGGCCATGCACATCTGAAGAGCAGAGGAGAAGCAGGAGAGACAAACTAAATCATCTAGGAAAGATTAATAATCTAGAACAAAAAAAATATCTAGATTGGGATTGGAGACAAGAACGTAAGAACAACAACAATAAAAAGATGGGTCCCAAGAGGGGCTGGATCTTGCTTGGGGGCAAAGTTCCAGGATGCCCACAGCAGACCCCTGTGTGTCTGGGACAGTCCAGGGGCTCAGAGGGCTCTGACAGGAAGCAACAGAGTGGCCTCCATAACAGCCCAGGGCTCTAGGGACAAGATCAAAGGACAACTCAGGCGTGGCCAATGACCAATACCAACACCCTAGAACCGTGAGGGTCTTGGTACCATCCAGACAGTGAAATTCTAAAACAGCCAGACATCAGAGCTGAAGAGAGGGTACCTCAAAATTGGATCCAGGGGTTGGAGATTCCTCCCTCCTCTGCTGGCCAGGGCTGGGAACTGCTACTAGAGAAATGGCAACACCCAGCTCTCCAGCGAATTCCAGTCTGGAGAGAAAAGGGCAAAAAATGTTTCTATTTGGCCCTTAACAAAAAGTGATCCTGAGCAAAGACTGAAGGAGAAAAACTTTGAAAACATGCCGCTCCCTTCTCTGTGAGCAAGAAGTTTCCTGAGGTGGCTCACAGGCTGCTTCTTTTCTGCTGGTGAGGGGGGACATCTTCCACATGAGAGTTTTTATCTCCTGATTACAGAAAGAGACAGAGCTGAGAAGGCCCGGCTTGCATCTGTTGTTTGTGGAGCGCCTTTAGCTCAAACTGGGAGTGACTGCCAAGGTGGCGGATTGGAAGAGGCCATGTTCTGACTCCCTCGCCCAGGAACGGGGTGGTCGGAAAGGCATCAGGGTAGGCTGAGTGTGCCCTGGGGAGTGGGGAGAAGTACACACATCCTCACTCCCTCTCCCAGATTGTTGACAGGACCGGACACGACCTTGTGTGACCTTGTGACTGTTCCCTGTCTTCCCATTTGCCACGGTCCATGTCGCAGGTCCCAGGCTTCCCTGCTGCTGACCAAGAGGACCAGGCTTCCAAGTGAGTGCAGAAGCCCCCCTCCTGGAAGAGAGGTCAAAGGAGAAGGCAGAGACCGGCAGGCATCCTGGGTGATTCTCCCCAGTTCCCAGGGCAGGAGGAGATAGAGGAAGTGGGTCACTGATTGAGACTTTGTGACATCTGAGGCCTCACATCCTTTAGCTTCTGAACTCTTGCCTGGGACCTGCCAAGGGGGTCGGAAGGGCGTTTGCTGTCTCTCTTCCTTGCAGCTCTGCAATTCCAGATTAGCGGAGACCTCCGAGTGAAGAACCGCAAGGCACCAACACGCCTTTGAAGAAGACAGTGCTCAGTCTTCAGCTTTAAACCACCCTAGCCCAGCTCTGGCACACCGGCTCCGGGACACCAGAGTCAGCTCATTTCCACAGCCTGCTGAAGATGAACCTTAAAACCAACCACAAAGCCAGGTGTGGTGGCCCACACCTTTAGTCCCAGCACTGGGGAGGCGGAAGCAAGCTGATCTCTGTGAGTTTGAGGCCAGCCTGGTCTACAGAGTGAGTTCCAGGACAGCCAAAGATGGCAAGACTTCATCTCAAAAAACCCACAACAAATACACACACACACACACACACACACACACATACACACACACACACATACACACACACACACACACACACACACACACACACACACACACAATGGAGAGAGAGAGAGAGCTGGGTAGACGGCTCAGTGGGTAGATGGCTGTATGACCATGAGGACCTGGGTTTGGATCAATGGAACCCACATGACAGCTGGATTCAGTAACAAACATCTGGAACCCCAACACTCCTGCAGTGAGATGGGAGGTGGAGACAGGCGACTATTTGGCATACACTGTAGTCAGAGGCTTTTCTGCATCCCACCTGGTTCCATAGCTGCTTATAAATAATTATTCAGAGGCTTAATATTAATTATAAACTGTTTGGCCTATTGCTCAGGCTTATTACTAGCTAGCTCTTACAACTTAAATTAGCCTTAACCCATTTCTATTAATCTATATACTGCCACGTAGCTGTGGAGTTACTGGTCTGCTGGCATCTGGCTCCTTGGGCAGCTGAATGGCATCTGCCCCTGACTCCACCCTTCTTCTCCCTATATCTCTGCTTAGATGTCCTGCCTGGCTCTTATCCAGCCTTGCCATAGGCCAAAGCAGCTTTATTTATTAACCAATGGGAGCAACACATATTCATAGCATACAGAAACAAGAGACCCTGTCTTGGAGTTTAGAGTTGATATTGAACCACTTTAGGGCTTGGGAAGCTAATGGAGTGGAATGATGTGTTCATGTCTGTGAGAAGGATGTGACTGAGGTAGGGGCAGAGATGGAAGGTAATGGTTTGAATGTTTCCGTCCCTCTTCAAATTTCATGTTGAGATTCCCTTGCCAATGTTATTTTGTTAAAAGGTGGAGCCTTAGAAGATGGTCATGTGATGAGGACTCATTGCCCATGAGCGCACTTATTGAGTTATGAAAAGCTTCACACCAAGTTGGCTCCTTTTGTTCTTCTCCCTTCTACCATGTGAGTATGGAGCAAGAAGTCCTTCATCAGAAATGGAGGTCCATGTCTTGTTCTTGGGCTTCCCAAACTCCTGAACTTGGAGAATTACTTTTTGTTCTTTATATGTAACCCAGTCCTGGGTATTTTGTTACAGTAGCATTAATAGATTAGACGTGCCTCAAATGTTCAACATTAGGGATTGGATTTACACCGTGTATAGAGAATGGATATTATGAAGTCAGCAAGAGTAATCTCTCCTTGATCTACATGTAATGGCAAGAATTTTCTAGATCACAGTGAATAACAAGGATCAACAGTGTGTTATTTAAACACCCCCCTTTTGCAGAAAAGCGTCTCTGTGTGTAGTTTATATGTAAAACTATCAGAGTGGTTACCACTTCCCCCAGATATTGTGCCTGGTTTTAATTTTCCTCATGTTTTTCTGTACTGTTTGTATTTATCGCAATGACTATATATATATATATATATATATATATATATATATATGTTTAATTTTTTTTTTTTTTTGGTTTTTCGAGACAGGGTTTCTCTGTGTAGCTTTGCGCCTTTCCTGGGACTCACTTGGTAGCCCAGGCTGGCCTCGAACTCACAGAGATCCACCTGGCTCTGCCTCCCGAGTGCTGGGATTAAAGGCGTGCGCCACCACCGCCCGGCTATATGTTTAATTTTTTAAGTGATAGAAATAAAGACAGTTTCTTAAAGAAGGGCACTCCCAAGAATGGGAGTGAGCTGGAAAGCTGGGACAGGTTTGAGACTCAAAATAATAAATAAAATTGATGGTGTGTTATGAAAAGAAATACAAGCCTGCCCCCCCCACACACACACACACACAAAAAGCCTGCAAGGTGGCTCAGGGTATGGGGTAGGGGTGGAGTCTGGTAGGGAAGCTTATGTACAGGCCAGGGGCGCTTGTGTGCAGGCCTGAGACACATATGTACAGGCCAGGGGCGCTTGTGTTGCATGTCTGACAACTGGGATTCGATCCCTGGTTCCCACAAGGTAGCAAGGTAGCGCGAGAGAACCAAGACCTGAAAGCTGTCCGCAGACCCCCTTTCAGAGCTTGGAGGTCCTGCCTAGGAATTGTCACCTTTCTGATGAACTATGTTCATGTAACATCCAACCGCAACGCAAACCGGAACCTTTTGTCTTTCTCGGGTTACAATCATACAAGCCACCCCTTGATTTCTAGCACATTTCACACCGTAAACAGAGTTGTCTGTGTGAACCCCGGGTTGTACTGACAGATCTGTCACTTCCCGCGTCGTCTGACTTTATTCCTGAGCTTGGCCACTAGGTGCCAGCAAAATAAGTAGTGTGGAACATGGTTTCTGTTAAAGATAGATAGCCCAACAAGGGCCATGGTTTTCTGAACTCCCTCCCCTTTGTGCCAATCCGACAATTGCATCATATTGTGAAGTTAAGCTCGAGCCAATGGGACGAGACTCAGTCAACACCAACATCAGGGAGGAAAGACACAGAGGCCGTTTTGGCCGAGTGTGCTGCTCGCTAGCCCGGCTTGCATGCTAGCACACCCTCGTTTACAAGAAGAAGTCACCTGGCCAGCTTACTTCGCTTTGTTAGTGTGTCCCTTTGTGGGACACCAAAATCTTTTCTGTCAAGAACATTTCAACATTCTTTGGGCTGCAATCTGCACGAAAGCAATTGTCCTCGTATTTAGCACTGGAGAATGAGACAAGGTGGCTGACTGTCATTCCAACAGCCAGCCGGATCCAAGATCCAAGTGACAGGGATCAGCCCACAGTCATGTGGTTTCCTCTGGTTCTGTGCTGTGCAGCCCCATCTGCGGAGTCCTTACCCTAAGGAGCGTCTCTCCTTCCTGCTTATGTTGCAAGCACCCTTATGCAACAACCCAGCTACTGGACTCAACCTCTTCCCCAAGATGCACAAGGATAGGTGTTTATTGATAATCCTACCAAAAGTCAGTACATCGCTTGGTGGTGGTGGTGCACGCCTATAATCCCAGCACTCGGGAGGCAGAGGCAGGCAGATCTCTGTGAGTTCAAGGCCAACCCAGTCTACAGAGCAAGTTCCAGGACAGCCAGAGCTGTTACACAGAGAAACCCTGTCTTGAAAAACAAAAACAAAACCAAGTTGGCACATCAACTTTTTCTTGCCTTTTTTTCCCATCCCCAAACACAGGACCAATCTCTCTTTTTTTGCTTTGGTTCTTGGTACCACCTTCAGAATTCCAACTTCGTTCTTTATTCATTGAGCAAAAAAGTGTTGAACATCTAGGCTATATCAGGCATTGTGGTAGGTGCCGAGGAGAAAAATAGTCCTTAACTTCAGGAGTCCCACAGTCTCCTGGAAATGCCTTTATTTAGAGAATCACATGATCAAATTGAAGTCTTCTAGGTGCTTTGTAACCTCTGAAGTAATTTCAGAAATACTGCAAGTTCCTGTGGATGCCTTTCCCACCTTGCTCCACAAATGGCACTCTCTCTACAACCCACAGCACAGAACTTCAATGTCTGCTCTTCATACATTATCCAGCCTTGGCTACTTCGCCATATAACAGCTTGAACAAACGATATAGACACCACATGTCCACAAAGTTGGAACTACAGCCCATATGCAGTTCGTGGGTAAAGACTTCACCTGGGCATAGCTCTCCACTAAACTCCAGTCCTTATTAGTAGTGAGCCATCCATAAGGGATGCTTAGTGTGCTAGCTAGGAGTCAGTTACAACAATCTTAGGAAGTAAATAGCACTGTCACCCCCATTCTGCAGAGGCAGAAGCTGAGTCTCAGAATAGTCATCTTGCAGTAGCGGAGGGAGGCTTGAAAATCCAGGGAGCTGAGCTGTTAGGCTCTGTGCCCTGACACTGTTCATCAGCCGAGCCAGCGGGGACGTGTCCCTTTGCCCCGTCCTGCAGATCCTCGCTCCCATAGCTCTACGACAAAAGGCTGGCAGCCATTAGAAGCCGTAGCCCCCGAGGACTCCTTCTCACTCAGACACTCAAATCCAAGCTCTAAGTCTGTTTCCATGGCAAAGGCTCCCCAAAGGAAATGACTATTTCAATCAATGTCAGTGGAACAATGTCGGTGGGTTAACAAAGGCTGAGTTTGCCAACATTTCCCTGCCGGTGGGGCAAAGAACATGAGTTGAAATATTGTGACTCTCAAAAGGAAGTTTCTTTGTGGAAAAACTACAAGAACCGCAGGTGCAGTTAAAACAAACCCAAAACAAAGGCTTGAGAAAACATAGGGTTTCCCCTCAGAAGCCATACACCGTTTCCCGCTGTTCCCTTCCCACGGAAGGAGTTAAGAGCATGCCACATCGAACAGGCCGCCTGGCTGCAGCGACGATGTTTTGAGTCAGAGGCACCTGTGAAGCCCAGCAAGGAGGTGCCCCCCAACTCCCTTCTGTTTCTTGAAGCCTGAGGTGACATTGTCACAGGACCGAGACCCTTGCTACGCCCTTCCGGTGGCATTTTCATCAACAGTGGAAGTTTACCATAGTAACACAAGCCTGCAATCCCACCACTCAAGAGGCTGAGGCAGGGGTATCAGGAGTTCCAGCTGGAAGCCAGGCTGTGCTACAGGGGACCCTGTAGAAAATGACAGAGGGGCCAGGAATAACAATGGAGAGCTCTGTGCGGACTGTGTTATGCTACCTCTCACCTCCCCTGACCCTCCCCATATAACTTGTTTCCACAGGACTTGGCTACTCTCTGTCCAGTTCAGTGGATAAATGTTGAACTCTAACTGACTTTGGGGGGTCTTTTTGTCCTCGTGAAGGTTCCCAGATCATGCAAAACTTGCATGGAATAAGTCTGCATGCTTCTCTCTGTGCATAGGTTTTTTTTTTTTTTTTTTTCGAGACAGGGTTTCTCTGTGTAGCTTTGTGCCTTTCCTGGAACTCACTTGGTAGTCCAGGCTGGCCTTGAACTCACAGAGATCCGCCTGGCTCTGCCTCCCGAGTGCTGGGATTAAAGGCGTGCGCCACCACCGCCCGGCAGTGCATAGGTTTTATGTCCATTGAATTGTCAGGCTTGGAGCAGGAGAAATGGCTGAGTCAGGGAAGTGCCTGCTGAAGAAGCATGAGCACCTGAGTTTGATCCTGAGAACCCACATAGAAAGAGCCAAGGATGGTGGCCTACTTGTAATCCCAGTGCTGGGGAGACAGGGACCCCAGGATCCCTGAGACTCCCCGGCTAGTCAGCCTTGCCTGATTCATGAGCGTTAAGACCAATGAAAGATCATGTCTGAAAATAGAAAAAAAAAAAAAAAAAGTGAATGATTTCGCCTACCTCCTGTCCTTGATAATAGGAATGTTCCTCTCTTTCCGGCGAAGGGAGGGCCTTTTCCACATGGGATTTCTCCCCTTTGGGTGAGGAGGCAGGTCCACGTCCAGAGACCCTTCTCTGGCCTGCTGTTTCTCAAGCATCTTTACCTCAAAAGAGCCAGCATGCCAGAGGAGCTTCTTCAGGCGATGGCATGTACTTAACTCCTTCAGCACCAAATTCCAACATTACACATCTAGAAATTTACCCTAAGGGCCTGGAGAGATGGCTCAGTGGTTAAGAGCACTGACTGCTCTTCCAGAGGACCCGGGTTTAACTCCCAGCACCCATATGACAGCTCACAACTGTCTGTAGCTCAAGTTTCAAGGGGACCCGAAACTTCCCCTGGTAAAACACTAATGCACATTGAAAATAAATAAATAAATAAATTTACCCTGAGGAGATGGTGCTGGGCAAAGCACTGATGTTACTAACACAGTGTCCAGGTGACTGTCATTTATCATAGCAAAAGCCCAGAAATACCAAAAATAAGTTGACTATGTGTATTATAACGCGTGCACTCACGCAACAGCATGAAGGCATTAAGAATGAGGCTGTATATGCTGCCTTTATGGTGAGAAATAATACATCAAAGAAAAACACGTTTAAAGTGTATCCAGAGGTGAAACTCTGCCACCAAGCCTGGCACCTGAATGGGACCCCAAGGACCCACATGGTGGAAGGAAGGAACAGACACCCACAAGCTGTTCCCTGAATTCCTCATGTGAGCCATGGTCACGTGTGAACACACACACACACACACACACACACACACACACACACACACACAATAAATAAATAAGTATATAAATAAATATGGAATTTTAAAATCTAAGTGCATTCATTAATATAGAAAAGCACAGAAAATATTGTACACTTAAGAATCATTAAAAACTGCAAATACAATGCCACCTCTGTAAAAATGATATTAATATGAACATAGGTACTCAGGAGTGCTGTATACATACTAGAAAACTGGAATCATAAAGCACCAGTCGGTAGAACTGTAGTTTGTACAGAGCCGCGTTACGACTTTTATGAGCATTAGACATTTTGGCCTCTGTGAGCCCCTCCCTCCATAAATAAGAGCTGGGAATTCTATGTCTTGATGGCATCAACAGAAAGCTGAGGATAATCAGGCGTAAGAGCTGCCGTCCTTCCTAGCGCTCTGAGCATGCACGGTGTGCCACACCTTGTCAGAGTCATTATCATATGTTAATATCATCATTTTCTCCACTTTTAAGAAAACAAAACCACTCCGTGGACCCTAAAACACCGTGCTTCCCTGCTTCCTAGAACACCTAATTTCTATTTCAATTCCCACCTCTACCTTCGTTTTATAATGTTTCAATACCAGAGATTTTTGTTTTAGTATAACAAAACACTATTTGCACAAAAACAAAAATTGGTGCATGTAAATGGCCCATTTATGCAAAGTCAGCACACAAAGCTGGAAACAAACACAGCCTCTAGGGCAGTGGTTCTCAACCTGTGGGTCACACAACCCCTTTGGGGGTCAAATGACCCTTTCACAGGGGGTTGCCTATGACCATCTGAAAACAGATATTTACATTATGATTCATAACAGTAGCAAAATTACAGTTATGAAGTAGCAGTGAAAATAATTTTATGGTTAGGGATCACCACAGCATGAGGAACTGTATTAAAGGGCCGCAACATTAGGAAGGTTGAGGACCACGGCTCTAGGGGCAGCATCCTTCAGTGATCTATCTTAAGTCATTCGGTTTGGCGTTTGTGGTTTCGCCCACCAGAGGACTTCCTGCTAGGACCAACCAGCAAGGACAAACCTCTGGTTTTCAGGGCAAAGCAGGCACTGAGAATGGGTCTGTCTGGTTCTTCACGTACGATGATGACGCTGTCAGTCCACCCTGGTCTTATTTCCAGGGCTGGGGAAGGGCTGGTCTTGCTCCAGTCTCATTCCCTCATCCAGTCTGACACGCATTTGGACAAGCAGGACAGGTTTGGGTGACGACGGGAAGGCACTCGCCCAGCCCTTCGCAGAATTTCAGACATCATAAACGGGTGATCTTTGCCAAAGGTAGAGTTAGGTAAGGCTTGATATGTCTGATACTACAGAATCAGTCTCCCAAACAGGTATGACTAATTTATACATTTGTTTATATGTTAATTTGTTCAGACTCTGTGGGTTGAGCAACTAACCTGGTACCGGGCACGGTCCTAGGAGCGCCTCACACAGACGTCCCCAGTCTCGTGATGCTGGAAGGACAGACACCGAAGAAAGGTGCAAAACATCAGGAAGTCAGGAGCATTGGAGGCTCAAAGAGTGTGTGGCAGAGAGTCACACCACCTAAGGAGTCAAGGGCCCTGGCAGTCCTGAGCCACAGCCATTAAACCAGGTCATGGAAGGTCAATGGGAGTTGACCAAGGAAGGGGGACGAGGAAATGGAGCAGGCAGGGAGATAATTAATGCCCAGAATCTAAGGCTCACGTCGCCCAAGGTCCTGAAAGTGTCCAGAAGGTTTGGAGAGTGTGGCTAAGGACAAGGCTAGAAAGGCAGGCAGGCTGACAGAGCCAGAGAACGCATGGCTGTCTCTTTGAGCCTACCTAAGGAGCTGGGACTGCCTGCTGATGAGTTTTATGTCAACTTGACCCAAACTGGAGTCATCAGAGAGGATAGAGCCTCAACTGAGAAAATGCGTCCTTAGCAGGCTGTAGGCAAGCCTGTGGGGCATTTTCTTAACTAGTGATTGGTAGGGGAAGGGCCCGGTCCACTGTGGTGCCATCCCTGGGCTGGTGGTCCTGGGTTCTATAAGAAAGCTGCTGAGCAAACCATGGGGAGCAAGCCAGTAAGCAGCACCCCTCCATGGCCTGTGCCTCAGCTCCTGTCTCCAGGTTCCTGCCCTGCTTGAGTGCCTGCCCTTGCTGCTTTTGATGATGAACTGTTATATGGAACTGGAAGTGACATAAACCCTTTCCTCACCAAGCTGCTTTTGGTCACGGTGTTTCATCCCAGCAATAGTAACCGGTTAGCAATAGACAGACCGTGACTGCCTCTTTTCATTGGGAGCCATTGCAGTTTGAAATGCCGGAGTTATGCTAGCTTTTTATCACTATAACAAAACGTCTGAGATAAACAACTTAAAGGGAAAAAGGTTTTATTTTGTCTCATGGTCCCAGAGGTTTCATTCCACGATCATTTGGCTCTGTGGCTTTAGGCCTGTGGCAGCACAGGAAGTAGGTCGTGGTGGAACACGTCACTAAGGGGACCTGTCTATCTTCTGGAGACTGGAAAACAAAAAGGAGAGGGGCTGAGGTACCAGTATACCCACTAGAGCTCACCTCCTAAATGTCCCATCACCTCCCAATAGCACCACAGACTGGTGACCCAGCCTTCCACACATAAGACTTTGGGGGGACACCCAGATCAGAATGATAACAAAGTGCTTTGTGGTGTGTGGTGTGTGTGGTGTGTGTGGTGTGTGTGGTGTGGTCCTTTTAGTGTGGGTAGAAGAGGTCCCCAGTGCGGTGCTTCCCACCTGACAAAGAACCACTAACCCAATGCATGGCAAAACCCAAGTCTTGGTGGCAAGGGAGACACAGTGGACATGAGCCCTGGATGCAGAGAAACCTGGGCTCAGCTAGCCAGAGCTATTGTGACCAAAGCAGCAGGTGGCATCCCACATCAAGCACCCCTAGAGCACCTGGAACTGTTGGTAACTTTTTGATAGCTCTTCCCTGATTAGCCTTATCTCTACTCATTCTCCTCACACTCATAATATTTTTGATTTTCTGGAAGTTTCTCATCATGCACCCTGATCACAATCCCTTTGTAGTCCTTCCATGTCTTATTTGCATGCCCATAGCCAGACAGGGCCGAGCAGGCCTGTACTGCCCACAGGGATCTGGCTGGAGCCAGCCTCCGGAACTTGACCAGTGGCTGCAGGCAGAGAGACTCAGTTCTGCCTCAGCACCAGAGACCTGTGACTCCAGCCCCAGAGACCTGCTGGAGTCAGGACATCTACCCCTGCTACTTCCATCTGTGACCTACTGACTTGTTCTGCAAGGGACTGTACTCAGCTGGTGCCTTGGAGCCTTCCAAGAGCATGGGGCTCTAACAGCTGCAACAGTACAGCTGGACAAATCAAAGCCTGACGAGAAGAACCAAGCCGGAGACAGGAGGCAGCGTCTACCAACTGCAGCCTTTGGTGGTAGGCCTTGGATCACCAGTGATGACTGAATGAACACAGATCCTGTGATAATGCGTGCTCCAAATTGGTTTAGACAATGGAAAGATGCCGTAGATGCTTCTGCACCCTCAGCTTCCTGCCCAACCCAGAACTATACAAACATGTATACACTTACAGCAGGCAGGGAGAGGAACATTACATCCTCCTGCCACTACAGCTTTATAGTAAGTCTTGGTTCCTGGTCTATGACTTCCTCCTCCTCCTCCTCCTCCTCCTCCTCCTCCTCCTCCTCCTCCTCCTCCTCTTTCTCCTCCTCCTCCTTTTCTTCCTCTTCCTTTTCTTCTTCTTCTTCCTCTCCTTCTTTTCCTCATCCTAAATTGTCTTATTTTTCTTGGCCTTTTGAATTCTGTGATTTTGGGAAATCAACTTCTAAAAAAAATAAAATCTACCAGGATCCAGGCATAGTGATGCATGCCTTTAATCCCAGTATTCAGAAGCCAAGGTAGGCCAGTCTCTGTGAGTTCAAGACCTTCCTGGTCTACATTGTTAGTTCAAGGTCAGCCAAGGCTACACAGTGAAACTCTGTCACACACACACACACACACACACACACACACACACACAGACACACACACACACACAGACTCTATCAGCATTTTGATAAGGATTGCCTTGAATATAAAGACTAATTGGGATATGACCGGTATCTGTGCAGTCCTGAGTTTTTCTGTCCATAAACCAGATTTCAATCTCTTTCAATGATCAACCCATTTTTCAAAGAGACCTTTATTGAAGAAATAGCTGACATTTTTAGGATGTTGTAATAGACAAACATTAACAAAAATATTAATTGAATGAGATAGTGTCTGGAGAAAATACTTTGCAAAGTGGAAGATATCATATGAATTTAAGACTTTTCTCACCAACATCACTAAGTGCAACATTTTGGAAAGTGAAAAACACCCAGTGACTACTGATCAGCCAAGATGCTGAGGCCACACAACCAGTACGTCACATTGGTGAGCAGGAAGAGAATTAATTTACTGGTCTGGAATAAGCTCTTTAAGAGTTTTCTATCAGGATGTCTTTTATCCAATAGCCACTAGATGGCCTTCGGGGAGGAAATGCCATTATCCCTTGTATCTCTACAGGGTCTCACTGAATGGAAGCGCTTCCCAAACTACAACTGAGAATTGGGTGCCGCCACCAGCCCTCAGTGGAGGGTGAAACCCTTGAGGTGCTCAGGTCTCCTCCTGTCTTCACAGGAATCCTCAACTGTTGAATAATCCTTCAAAAATGAAGACATTGTTGCTTCCCGGAAACCGTCCTTGGTGAGGGGGTTCTCTGACATTTGCTGTCTCTGGGTCTGAACTGGTGATTCCCACCCCTGCCAAGCCCTCCAGTACCCTCCTTCACCTGCCCAGCCCTCCCAACCACACATGACCTGATTCTCATCTCTTTCCTTGCTCTGATAATATAGAGAAGAAAATGGCAAAGAATGAGTCTTAGGGACATTAGCATGGTTTAAGAACATATTCTAGTCTCTCGGGTCTCTGGTTGATCAAAGCAGCAAAGAGTCTGGGACTGAGGCCCAATAATGTGTGTCTAACAAGCTCTCCAGATGACTCGGGGACTCCCAAACCCAATCTGACCCCATAGGGGTATGTATTTATGATTGGCTGTTTTATTTACCCTGTAAGGATAGAAGTTAAATTGTAGAAAGCTGATAATAACGGAAATTATTTTATCCATAAATATGCCTGCTAGCCTGCTTTCTGGTACTATCATGAAATACCTGAGGCAATCCACTTACGAAAGAGATTATTTTGACTCACACTTTGGCTGGTTGTAGTAGCTGTTGATGGGTTGACCTATTGCTTTTGGACCTGTGGCAGGCTGCCTGTCATGGGGCATGGCATAGCAGGATTGTTCAGTTTATGGATAGGAAGGAAGAAGAGGGGGCAAGGGTCCCACAGTCCCCTTTGAGGACACACCCTTAATGTCCTAAGGACCTCTCACCAGACTCTACCTCTTAAACTCCCACCAGCTGCAACTAGCACCACTCTGAGGATCAAGCCTTTAAGATGGGGATCCTTGGGGGACACTCACAACCCAAACTATAGCACTACACAATGAATTTTGCTCAGTAGACACACATGTACCTTTAAAAAAGATAAATCCCAATTCAAGTCATAGGATACTAAGCCATTTTATGTTCATTGGCAACTCTCTCTGTCTGTCTGTCTCTCTCTCTCTCTGTCTCTGTCTCTCTGTCTCTCTCTGTCTCTGTCTCTCTCTGTCTCTGTCTCTGTCTCTGTCTCTCTCTCTCTCTCTCTCTCTCTCACACACACACACACACACACACACACACACACACACACACACGATGTCACTTCAGTCTTGATTTGGTTGAATAAAACCTTGGAACCTAATGGTCATGTGGTCTTCGACATAGCCTTCTAATGATGGGCATGGACAGGCCAGTTATCCTTCCTTCTCCTCTCCAGGGACTGACTCAGTTATCCTATGGTTCACTCAGGTCTCCCCCGACAGTTGTAAGGGAGTAAATAAAGGTCATATTTGAACTTGACAAACCAGAGTGTCATCTACTATTTATGTACCTGTCACCTATCTACCTGTTGGCACCTGCTACTCTGACCCTGAGAGGGCCAATCACCTCCCCCAAGCTTCACTATCAATTTTCCCACAGGGGCCATGCTCCCAGAGAGAAGGGATATACAGATGGTCCCGGGGCCAATTCCACATACTGTGATTATTTGCTGCATCCTGCAATAATAGACTGTTATTTCACTGTGTGCAGATGCACAATCACAAGCCCATTGTGTGTCGGGCTGGAGCACATATGCCACCCATTTGCCTGCCTGGGCACTCTGCCCTGTTCCCAGCAAGCCCTCCCGGACTGCAGAATGCCACACGTGCTAGATAATTACCAAATACTGGGAAATGAGCCACTAAAGACTGCATCCCCTTCCTCAGCACAACTGACAGGCTCCTTCCCACCCCATGACCCACCACCAACCACCCCATCCTTTCAACCCTGCTAGAACCAGCTGCTTCCCATAGACCTCCTGTGCCTTCATCACAGAGAGACAATAAATGCCAGAGAGCAGCACACTGGGGAAGGGCACTCTCGGAAGCCAGTAAAGCACAATGATTTTTTTTAAAAATGCTTAGCTGGTCTGTATTCAAATTCTGTTTCTCTGCCACACCTAGCAAGGCTGGGAACTGAGCTTGTTATATGCTTCTTCTAACCCCTATATTCTCCAGTGTAGAAAGAGATGTCGAGAAGACCTTCTTCTGGGTGCTGTGAGGACTCCAGACTCACAATCATAAAGTTGTCATTATAAAAATACTCCCCGCAGTGCTGGGCAAGCATCAGTAGTTGGTGGTCATTGTTCGTGATAAAGTGTATTCACTAAAAGGGCCCTGGAAAGGGGAGGGACTTGAAACACAGACTGATCCCACAAGGGCCAGGGATTAGTGGGGTACGGAGAAGCTGTGATAGTTTCAATTGTCCACTTCACATAGCATAGGGCAGTGGTTCTCAACTTGTGGGTCATGACCCCTTTGGCGTTGAATGACCCTTTCACAGTGGTTGCCTAAGATCATTGGAAAACACAGATATTTGCATTATGATTCATAACAGTAGCAAAATCATAGTTATGAAGTAGCAATGAAAATAATTGTATGGTTGGGAGCCACTACAAAGTGAAGGACTGTATTAAAGGGTGCATTAGGAAGGTTGAGAACCACTGGTGTAGAGTCATCTGGGAAGAGAATCTCATTGAAGAATTGTCTAGATCAAGTTGGTCCTAGGGCATGTCTGTGGGGAGGGGGGGAGATTATCTTAATTATCTGAAAGACCTGTCCACTATGGATGGCATCATTCCCAAGGCAGGAGTTTCTAAACTGTATGAATGGAGAATGAGAACTGAGCACAAGCCAGCAAATAAGTGAACAGGCAGAAATTCAAGGCCCTCTGTTCCTGATTATGGTTGTGATATACCCAGTTCCCTCAAGCTCCTGCCTCTGTGACTTCCACCCAGCGATGGACTGTAACCTGGAACTGTGGGCTAAAATAAACCATTTCTCTCCTAAGTAGCTTCTATCTGGGTATTTTTATCACAGCAACAGAAACCAAACTAAAACAGAAATTGGTGCCCAAAATGGGATTGTTGCTGTGACTAAACCTGACCGTGTGGCGTCTAAGCCTTTGGAATTGTTTTGTGGAAGGAATGTGGAAGAAATTGGAATTTTGTGCTCCGCCCCCCCTCAAAAAAAGCTATTGCATACCTTGAGCAGAGTGAATGGGCCATTCTTATGGAAACTGAGGAGAATGTTAAGAAAGGCACAGACAGTGGAAGTGTACGAGGTTTCAGTGAGAACAAGGATTCTGTGGGGGACTGAGATGGGATCATTCATGTGATATTGTGGCCAAGAGTCTAGCTGCGTTCTACCGGTGTCCTGAGAACACAAGCTTGAAGATGATGGACTAATTTGTCTGTCAGAGTAAATTTCAAGGTGTCTTAGTTACTTTCTACTGCTGTGACAAAATACTGTCACCAAGGAAACTTACAAAAGAAAATGTTTAATTTGGGTGGGGTTTATGGTTTCAGAGTTAAGAGTCTATGGTGGTAGAGTGAAGGCATGGGGTCAAGAACAGCTGAGATCTCACACCTTAATCAGCAAGTGGGAGGGGGTGGGGAGGAAGGGAGGGAGGGTGGGAGAGAAGGAGAGGGAGGGAGAGGAAGAGAGGAAGAGAAAGAGACCAGGGAATGAAGCCTTTTGAAACTTCAAAGCATGCCCCCAGTGACACAGCTCCTCCAACAAGGCCACACAGCCTAACCCTTCCCAAACAGTTCCACCAACTCAGGACCAAAGTATTCAAACATATGAGCCTGGGCATTCTCATTCCGGCTGTCCTAGGGCTGGTGCTGAAGAAGCAGCTGATGCAGAGATCAGCATGACTGTGTAGGAACATCCTGTGCTACCCTGGGAGGATGGAAAAAGTATCCATCCTCTGGGCAAAATCCTATACCTCAGAGAAGACTCCATCTTTTGAACATCCAAATTCATTTAAAAGAAAAAAATTTAAGCTAAAGGGATTTCCTGCTCCTCAAAAGCAGCTGTGTAGAGGAAAGTCCCCTGGGGTCAGAATACAGAAGCTGAATCAAGGATCCAGGCTACACCTCGAGCCGGCAACAGAATCCGGCAATGTCGTAGGCATTGTCCGTGTGGCAATGGTTTTGTAGACGTAAAAGATGCAAGACTGAGCCGGGCGGTGGTGGCGCACGCCTTTAGTCCCAGCACTCGGGAGGCAGAGCCAGGCGGATCTCTGTGAGTTCGAGGCCAGCCTGGACTACCAAGTGAGTCCCAGGAAAGGCACAAAGCTACACAGAGAAACCCTGTCTCGAAAATGGCTCACGAAGCTCAGCTGAGGCCGGGCAATGTGGGGCATGGTTGAAGTCTCTATGGAGAAGGCCTGAGAAGCCATTTTGTGAAGCTCTGAAGGTGAAGCCGAAGCTTCTGTGGAGACCCCAGCACTGGAGACACCGGAGATGAAAGGCTGTCCTCGGAGGAGAGCCGTAGGTGTGGAGAGGAGCCTACGCTTAAGAGAGAAGCTGTGTGTGCCGTAGGTAGCAGGGCTAGAGGGGTAGGGGTTGCCCAAGCCTTTGGAGCCCAGCCAATTACAGGACAAGCCCCAGATCCTGAACATGGAGATGCTGAATTTGGTGTTTTTCCTGTTGGCTTTTCATTTCTCTTTGGTGTGATTATTTCTTGCTATGTCCTGGATCTTCTGTTTTGAAATAATGTGTTGGGAGTGTGTAATTTGTTGGGTTTTTTTGGGGGGGCGGGGGGAGATTATAGGAACTCACAGTTAAGCGACTTTTGGACTTGTACTAGGATTTTTAAAGACTCTGGACTTTTAAAGTTGGACTGTATTTTACCTTATGAGATAAACATAAGACTGGGAATAAAGGGTGGAAAGCTGAGGCTTAAGAGTAATGTGTCTGAGGCTGTATGGTGGTGGCGCACGCCTTTAGTTCCAGCACTGGGGAGGCAGAGGCAGGCAGATTTCTGTGAGTTCAAGGCCAGCCTTGTCTACAGAGCAAGTTCTAAGACAGCCAAAGCTACACAGAGAAACCCTGTCTCAAAAAAACAAAAACAAAAGTGGTGTGTCTGGGTGTCAACTTGACAAGCGGTGGAGTTGTGATGGTTAGCTTTGATTGTTAGCTTGACACAGTATAGGATCACATGGAAAGAGAGTCTCGGTTGTTTAGATCAAGTTGGCCTCTGGGCATGTCTGTGGTGGATTCTCTCTCTCTCTCTCTCTCTCTCTCTCTCTCTCTCTCTCTCTCTCTCTTTTTAGATTTATTTTATTATGATACAGTGTTCTGCCTGCATGTATGCCTGCAGGCCAGAAGAGGGCACCAGATCTCATTACAGATGGTTGTGAGCCACCCTGTGGTTGCTGGGAATTGAACTCAGGACCTCTGGAAAGAACAACCAGTGTTCTTTACCTCTGAGCCATCTCTCCAGCTCTGTGGTGGATTATCTTAATTACCATAACTGAGGTGGAAGGTTCCGCCCACTACGGGCAGCACCATTCCCTGGGCAGGGGTACTGAACTATGAAAGTGGAGAGCGAGAACTGAGCACTCCCATGCATGGATGCACTCACTGCTTTTTCTTGATTGTGGACGTGACGTGACCCATTCCCTCAAGCTCCGGCCATCGTGACGTCCCCACAGTGACGGGCTGTAACCTGGAACTGTTGCTAAAACAAACCCTTTTAGAGCTGGAGAGATGGTGGCTCAGAAGTTAGACCACTGGCTGCTCTTGCAGAGGATCTGGGTTTGGTTCTCAGCACCCCTAGGACAGCTCACAACTGTCTGTGGCTCTAGTTCCAGGGGACCCAACACCCACTTCCGGCCTCCACAGGCACTAGGTATGCACACGGTGCACACATATACACGCAGGCAAGCACTCATACACATAGAATAAAAACAACTGAGCCGGGCGGTGGTGGCACACGCCTTTAATCCCAGCACTTGGGAGGCAGAGCCAGGCGGATCTCTGTGAGTTCGAGGCCAGCCTGGGCTACCAAGTGAGTTCCAGGAAAGGCGCAAAGCTACACAGAGAAACCCTGTCTCAAAAAACCAAAAAAAAAAAAAAAAAACAAAACAAAAAACAAAAAACAAAAACCAGAAAGAAATAAAAACAACTGAATATTTTAGATGATAAAAAATAGATAAAACATACCCTTTCTTCCCTCAATTGCTTTTGTCGGCTATTTTTAATCACAGCCACAGAAATGAAACTAAAAACAAGCCTTGTAATCCATGAGCAGCCCCTGGCCCTGTGGCAGCCACAGGCCACCCTGTCTGCTGGACTGAAGAGGACTTTTCTCACCCACCCCCTGCTTCACAGCTCAGCCACACCCGAAACAACCCCTCTTTGTCCACTGCTCCTGCCAAGCTCTCAAGGGTTCTCCTGGAGCCAGCCTCTCAGCTTGCTGCTAAACAACACCTTGGGAAAGAAAGGCAGACTGAGCCAGGAATGAGTGGGGCCCGGAGTCCCAGATGAGTCCGACTACTAACATCCATAGGTTTGTTTATGGTGTAGGGTTTGGTTGTTTTGCTTGTTTGCTTTTATTAAATTTTATTTATTCATGGTGGGGGTGTACCTGCAGAGGTCAGAGGACATCTTGTGGAGTTAATTCTCTCCCGCTGCCGTGTGGATCCCAGCGATGGAACTTAAGGCAGCAGGTGCCTCACCTGCACAGCCGTCCCCCTGGCCTTCCTTTGTTTCCTGAGACATGGTCTCATGCCATGCAGGATGGCTCTGAACTTGCTATGCAGCTGAGAATGACCTTCAACTTCAAATCCTCCTGCCTCCTCCTAGTGCTGAAGCAGGTGTGCACCACCATGCCCGGTCCCTTACCCTTCCTGTCTGTGCAGTCCTAAACACAACCCGCCGCTTTGCTGAGCCTCAGCTCCCATCTGTGAAGCGAGAGCTGGATAGGGAGCTTTTTAGAGGCACTTCCAGCAATGACGTCATGTATTCTCCTATCACTAGTCATCGCTTTGCTCCTATGGAGACCTGGTTAACTACAGGCAGACATTCCAGTCCACTCTAAGTCTGTCCCTTGATGTCATCTAAGGCACAGACCTCCTATTATTGTAGGAGGTGGTCCTCAGAGGGCAGCAGGGGGTGGAGTCCTTTGGAGTGTCCTGCCTCTTCTGGGCCCCTGGAGACCAGGCTAGGTTGCCCAGGAAGTAAGTACCTGGATAGGGGCTCAGATGGTAAAGATACATGGTGACACAGTCTACCATCTCACAGGAATCCAAGCCAAGGATAGATAATGCATCCACCAAGCATGCACCGTAACTACTGAGTGCCTAGAGCTAAACCACTCCGGGCACAGCAGTGTCCTCAGCTGTCAGTGCCAAATTCCCAAGAGCCAGGAATCCATCCACTGAAATAACTCCACTTCTAATCTCTCACCCCACAGAGCTCGAAATCCCCCTTCCTTTCAGAATCCTGGGACTCTTGCTGGGGACAGGTGACAAGTGTCCAGATCGCCTCAGCAGTGGGGACACACACAGCAGGGGCCGCACTTCACCTACAGGGTCTTCTTCCCTAAGAGGACCCAGGGCAGAGTGGAGCCGGGAGCCTGGCTCCTGGCTCCGTACTCTCAGCAATGGGACAGTGAGGGAGAAAGGGTACACACTGGAGCTGGAACCCCAGCTATACGGACACAGACAAGTCAGAACCCTCAGCAGCTGAGACTGTCAGTTTGCTTAGCTGGAAGCTGATGTCAGTCACACCTGCCTTGCGAGATTGCCCTGTGCCTTATCAGAAACTATGTGTGACGCCACTGCCCCGGACCACGCGTTTGGTAAAGGGTGGTTATTTTTATCAAGACGCTGCTCGCTTAGCCCCACAATGAACAAACCACGGGAACGCTTTGAGGAGAAGTGTTGAAAGTAGACTCCCAATTCAGAAGCTTTCTTGACACTACGTTATAAAATGGATTAGATCCTGTTTGGATCAAGGAATGGTACATTCGTTCTCCAAGAATTCTGCATTCAATTCAGACAGATGCCAAATCCGCAGAGGATTCTCTCGTGTTCCCTGGAGAAGCCTGGCAGTGGTGGCGCACGCCTTTAATCCCAGCACTCAGGAGGCAGAGGCAGATGGATCTCTGTGGGTTCAAGGCCAGCTTGGTCTACAGAGTGAGTTCCAGGACATGCTCCAAAACTACACAGAGAGACCCTGTCTCAAAGAAGCCAACAACAACAACAACAACAACAAAAGAACCCTGGAGAAGAGGCTGGAGAGATGGCTCAGCAGTCCAGAGCACGGCCTTCTCTCTCAGAGGACCCAGGTTCAATTCCCAGGACCCACAACGTAGCTCTCACAATCATCTTTAACTCCCAGTTTCGGGAGATCTGACGCCTTCTTCTGGCCTCTGAAGGCAGCAGATACGCACGGTGCACAAACACACGTGCAGTGATAATTTTTAAAACTTTAAAGTCCTGAGGAGGGATGCAGACTTTCAGGAGCAGGCTTTCTGAAGCATAGCATGTCCCTGGTCTGACCATATTTCATCTGCACAGTAGAATTATTCTGAAGTGTCCCTAGATTCTGGGTGCCAACCCAGTCCCGACCAATTTCTCAGCATTCTGTTGACTGGAGCCCAGGTTATGAGTAATTCTGAGAGTCCCCTGGGTGAGTCTAACCTGAGATCCACTTTGCCAAAAGAGCTCTAAGGGTCTTCCCAGGTGTCCCTGGAGCCTGTGATCCTGTGATCTGCCGCCAGGCTTGATCCTGGAAGAAGACATTAGCATGGGCTTGGTGCCTAAGTGAGCAAAGATCATGACTCACCTCTTTCGTTGTTTCCATATTCATAATTAATGAGGTGAAAGAAAAAGTGACTGGGTGGGGTGGCATCTTCCTATAACCCTCCACCAGCAGGTAGAGGCAGGAGGATCGGGAGTTCAAGGTCGGCCACGGCTGTAGAGTGAGTTTGTGAACAGTCCAATACATGTGATTGTCAAAGGGAGAGAGTGAGAGGGGAAATAAAAAAAAAAAAATGAATTCTGAGTGGAAACAGAAGAGCACTGACTAGTGGAGTCTCTGTGGCGATGGAAAGCTTCTGCAGCCTTAGCTGTTCCTCACAGCAGCTCTGAGCCGGATATGGTTACTAAGTCTATGCAATGTGGCTAGTATAGCTGGGACTCTAGCTTTTCAAGTTTATTTAGGGTTAAGTTTAAATTTAAAGAGTCACGAATGATTTGTAGTCCCATAGTGGATAGAGTCCATATGGTGTGTCAATCAATTATAAACACTGTCTATGCCCGTGTACTTCCACACCTCTCTTTTACTAACAGCACCCCATTACTTTAAGGGCAGCCTTCTGCCCCCACTGTCTACGGCCACAGCTAGACAACTACTAAAATTGGACTGCTCTCCTTCAGACAAGGGATGGGCCTGAGACCCGAGCTAAGTCGGACTCTCCTCTCTGGGACTCTGGTTCTAGGTTCAGTGTCACAAAAAATAGAAAATAAGGGCCAGGGTGGTGGTATATGTCTCTAACCACAGCACTTGGGAGGCAGAGGCAGGCAAGTCTCTGTGAATTGAGACCAGCTTGGTCTACATAGCAAGTTCCAGGCCAGCCAGGGCTACATAGTGAGACTCTGTCTCAAACAACAACAAAATTAGTCAAAGAAGATTGCTATGACTGCTAATGTCCTAGGACACTTCGCATTCATATCTAGAACTGTAGTCTAGAATGTGATAGCAACTGTGATGTATATAACAAGAACTTTATCTTCGTCATCAAAATCACTGATGCCTAGTAGCTCTGATGTGCGAGTACCTCTACTAGGGACACAATCCACGCAGCTTTTCTTCATCTCACACATGGAAATCAAACCCATCTTACCTTCCTCCAGTCCCGTTTCGAGACAGTCTTGTGTAACCCAGACTGACCTTGACCATCTGAGGATGGCCTTGAACTTCTGATCCTCTTGCCTCCATCTCCCAAGAGCTGGTATTACAGGTGCACACTACCACAACTGGTTGGTGCAATGCTGGGGATCGAACTCAGAGTTCCAGGCGTGCTAGACAAGCACTCTTTATAAAGCGACACACCTCACCCCTTCTTCCGGAGATTTTATTTGGATAGCGAAGGAGATCATGGTCATAAGCACGTTGAGCCAAAGTAAGGAATTACCTGTGTCTCTTCTAGATGTTGTTCTCAGGGCACAAGTTTGGAGGGGTCCTGGGAGGGTTTGACAAGAAGCCAGGATCTGGTCCCCGTTCCCAAGCTGTGCAACAACAGGCAAGACACTTGTGCTCTCTGGACTTTTATTGGAGACTGAATGAGACACACCCCTTTCTCCATTGCCTAGTACTTATGCACATACCGTGCTGGATACATGTCTCCTCCCATGTCTACAGACACAGCCAGCCAATCCCCAGCCTAGATTATGCCGGCTCTATAACCCTTTCTTCCTTCCCCAGCTTCCACCTCACCGGGAAGGTGCCCGGAATATGCACTCACAGTAGTCTGTACTACTCTCTGGCAGTGTTGGTTGGTTTTGCTCCGTTGGGGGACCCACCACCCAGCTCTCAAATAAATCACACATGGAGGCTTATTCTTAATTATAAATGCCCAGCCTTAGCTTGGCTTGTTTCTTGCCAGGTTTTTTAACTTTAAATTATTCCATCTACCTTTTGCTTCTGGGCTTTTTCCTTTTCTTACTTCTGTAGCCTTACTTACAATTACTCCGTGGCTGGCTGTGTGGTTGGGTGGCTGGGTGGCTGGCCCTGATGTCCTCCTCTCCTTCTTTTCTTGCTCTTTCTTCCTCTTCCCAGATTTCTCCTTCTATTTATTATCTCTGCCTGCCAGCCCCACCTATTTCTTTCTCCTGCCTCGTTATTGACTGTTCAGCTCTTTATTAGACCAGGCACAGTAACACAGCTTCACAGAGTTAAATAAATACAACATAAACGAAAGTAATACACCTTAAATAATATTCCACAACAGCAGAGGACTTCGTAGGAATCGTGTGCAGTCTTCTCCTCCATTAGTAGACCATAAGATCTATTGGGACAAAGACCCTCTTGTTCACATCTGTAGCCACAGTGCCTGGTACCAGTGTAGATGCTCCCTAAAGCTTACACCATTTGAAGGTTTCCGTGAATAACCTACATTTATTTAGTATGCATTATGAATACCCCAAATCTATCTCATTTTAGAAAATCTGCTGTGCCAATTATCTGATGCTATGTCACAAATTACCGCTCAAACCTGCTTTTTTAAAAAATATATCACTTGTTATTTCTATTTCTATAGGAGAAAAGTTCAGATAGGGTGCATGTGGTTGGCTTTCCTCTGCTCCATGTCTGAGACCTTAGGGGGTAAGACCCAAAGGCCAGGGGCTGAATCTTCCAAAGGCTTAGTTTACCACCTGTACTGATTGTCTTCGATTGGCCGAGGATCTACTGGGAGCTGTCAGCCAGAAAGCCTCATGTGGATCTGTATTACTTGTGCTTCCTCACAACACGGCAGCTGGTGTCTTCTGAGGACAGCATCTCATTTTTGTGACTGGGCCTTTAAGGGTCTCCGAGCATCTGCCTCCTCTCATTCTGTTCATTAGAGACAAGTTCTTAAGCTTAGCACACATTCAGAGGAGGGGAATCAGGCTCCAATTAGGATGGCAGAGAACTTGTAAACATACTTTAAATTCCCCATGAGCACTGGGTAAACATGAGAGACAGGTATCATTAGGTGGAGAGGCGGTGTTGGAAGGAGGCCCTTGTACTCACAGTCTGGTTGTGCTGCTTGTCCCTGTGTGAGCTTGGGGAATTTGCACTCTGAGATTCGGGCTTCCCCATTTACACAATAAGAAGGTAGCAGCTGTTGATCTCGGGTGGCATTTGCATGCCGGGACTCTTCTTGCATCCGGGGAGTTGAGGAAGAGCTAGGCCAACCTGCCCAGAACCTGGCCTTCTGGGGACATCACTAACACTGACCATGCCTGGTTCCTGACAGGGCAGGTGACAAAACATTGTGACTGAAGCTCAGAAAGATCTGACACCAGGAGGAACTTTAAGGAACCCATGGAGAAGCGCTAAGGGCCTGGGGAGTCTCAGGTCTTTTCTACTCTT
Source organism: Peromyscus eremicus (assembly GCF_949786415.1). NCBI lineage: Eukaryota > Metazoa > Chordata > Mammalia > Rodentia > Cricetidae > Peromyscus > Peromyscus eremicus. Next base: position 84,752,562 of record NC_081430.1, read on the forward strand.
GCTGTGGATACATGCATTTTATCCCAGCACTCCAGAGGCAGAGGGCAGAGGCAGGCAGATCTCTGTGAGATTGGGACCAAACCGGTCTACTTATCAAGTTCCAGACCAGCCAGTGCTACATAGTGAGATCTTGTCTGTAAATAAATAGCTGACATGAATGAGTAAGTCAGTAAGCAGCATTCCTGCTGGGTTCTGCCTTGAGTTCCTGCCCTGACTTTCCTCAGTGATAGACTGTGACCTGGAAGTACAGGCCCAAAGAAATCCTTTCCACCCTAAGTTGCTTTTGGTCAGCTTTTTGTCTTATCACAGCTACCGAGAGGATATTAGGACAGAGGGGATACCTCCAGCAACCTAAAGACGCGCACACACACACACACACACACACACAAAGCCCCACCTCCCAAAGGCTCTGCTACCTCCGAATAGCACCGTCTGGGGACACACTGGTCTTTGGGAAACCTTCAATATCCAAACTATATCTGTCAAAAACATTTCTCCCAGATGACTGCTACTCATACCAACTACTGGTAGGGGAAAGAAGGTCTTAAACCGTGAACTCAAGCTGTAGACATTTGGTAGTTCTTAGTTACGGAGTCACGTGCAGACCTGTGCTACAGGGAAAGGGGAGGGTGTGTTGGGTCTACAGAGTCTACGTGCCACACACAACCATCAGCTGTACTGATCCAGCCAGGCCGACACTCCCCAAACATTGCCTCCCACTCTGGAGTTGCTGTCTTGGTCCTATGATTGGGAAAGCTCTTGTCTCCAGCCAGGTGCCAGGGATTGGGGTATCCAAAGTCAGAACTAGGGTCACACTCCCGGGGTCCCATGCAAATAACCGAATGAAACAGAACAACTCTCAACCCCTACAAATTCTCCCATGAGGAGCACTGCCAGAGGAGCTGAGTTCATCCAGTGTGGTCATCTCGGTTAATGGATGGGGAAACTGAAGCCTGCAAAAGGGAAGAGATTTACAAAACGTCCCACAGGAAAATGGGCATGAACACTGTCTAGAACTCGCGGCTTCCAGGTCAGCATTCTTGATTCTATAGCTGAGGGCCGCCCCTCCTCGATATGTCCATCAGGAAATTCCCGACCGCCCGCCACAATTCCTTCCGCGCCAGGAATCCCCTCCGGAGTTTGCGCTCTGCGTGGCAGGTTGAAAACTTCCTCCGCAGCCCTGCGCACACTTCTCAGCACCCTAAGAGAGAGGTGAGAAGGGAGAGAACGTCCAAGACATCCCTGCGATAACTTGTAGCTGCGGGGTGGTTGGGGTGGCGGCAGCAGGAGAAGGACCCACCGGGAACGCGCTGGCCCTTTAAGGGGGGGACGGAGCGCATGCGCGGCGCGGGCCGGAGTCGAGCCTGGTGGGCGGCGGGAGGTGCAGCCGACCCGGCCGGCGACAGCGGTGGCTTCTGCTTCGCCGAGCCGGGACGCCGCCATCGGCCGGTGGGCTGCACCTTCATAGGCTGTTGCTCCCCGGGGATCCGTGTCCCGGCGGCGCCCGCCGGGGCTTTGTCGCTCGCCGCCGCGGGCGGAGCCTACGGACCTGCCCTCGCACCCCGCGCGCCCAGCTCGGCTCAGCCTGGCCGCGGCAGCCCTAGCGCAGCATCCTCCGACCGCTCATGCTGCGGCTGGTGGCGAGCGGCGAGCCTGCCCCTCAGTGACCTCAGCCTGGTCCCCGCGCGTCGCCCGAGGCGCTCCCCCACGATGGCTGAGCCTGGGGCCCCGTGTCCCGCTTTGGCTCGGCTGGGACCGCGCCGCGCCCGGTGCCCCCGGTACCCCCGCTGATCCGCTCCAGGCCGGGGATCGCAGGGCCCAGGAGCCCCCAACTGTCGCCTCCCCGCCGCGCCCTTCCCCTCCGCCCTCTCTGCTGCTGTTCCCCCGGGCTAGGGGCTAGGGGACCTAGACAAAGCCCCACTTTGTGCGGGAGGCGGGCGTGGAATGTGCGCGGCGGCGCGCGCCCCCTCCCCACCCCCTCCGCGCCCCGCCAGCTGCAAGTCTAGGCTCCCAGAAGGGTCGCGACGGAGAAGTCGCCCCCGGCGCCGCTCTCTCCCCTCGCATCCCCGGTCCCCGGGGTCCAGACTGGGAGCTCACACGGGCCCCCTTCGCTCGCGCCAGTGTGAGTGTGCAAGGATTCCGTAGAGGAATTTGTTCTCTCCAAAACTGGGAGTGGGCACCGGTGCCTTGGGCCTCTTTTCCAGTGTTGCCCCGGGAGCTGTCTGGCCTCAGTCTCCCTACCCCCGGGCCCCTACTTTTCTCCTCTCTACCATCCTAGATCGCTGCGGGTCATTGTTCTCGCTGCCAAATGGGGGTGCTTTGTACAGGCTGCCAAGTTGGGGTATGTTCTCTTCACCCCGTTTTTCAAACAGAACAGGGCTCCTGAGGCGGACCCTGGGCAACCCACCTGGCCATCACTCCAGGTTGATGCGCTGATTCTTTCTTACCAAATAGTATTTTATTGTACAGGAGCCACGCCCTGGTTTCTTAAAGGCGCCCGGCACTGTTTGGCCATGTGTTATCTCTATAGCGGGTGTGTAGGAGGCCTTCTGTAAGGCACTAATTTTTCCCGCCTCCTGATATATCCTCCCACCCCCGTCGAGGATTTAGGGATGCCAGGGGGAAAGAAAGTGGTCCCGAGTGGCAGCAGCGGTGCCTCCCCGAACGCGGCCGCTGCCACCGCTGCTGCTGCCGCCGCCGCCCACTCTGGCATTAAACGTTTGGAGACCAGCGAAGGGGCCTCAGCACAGAGAGATGAGGATCCAGAGGATGAAGGGGAAGAGGACCTACGAGATGGAGGTGTCCCTTTCTACATCAACCGAGGTGGACTGCCAGTGGACGAGGCCACCTGGGAAAGGATGTGGAAGCATGTGGCCAAGATCCACCCGGATGGAGAGAAGGTGGCCCTGCGGATCCGTGGGGCCACGGACCTGCCCAAGGTAAGACCATAGGGGGGCGGGCACAATGAGGATGGGTTTTATTGACCTTGGAGCTAAGAAAATAACCCACACACATCTTGCTTCTGATGGATGCAGTAGGGGACCATGGGTAAGGTAAGATTTTTTTAAATATAGGTAGGTGGCACCTGTCCAGAACTTTCTTTCCAGTGCTTTTGGAGTCATTTAATGAGGGAGGTTCAGTGCCCTATCTCCAGGAGGCCCTCTCCCATGGCTTTCTGAGTAGGACCACAGATGAACTGGGGAACCGATGTGGCTTGGCATCTTTTTGGCTCAGGACACTTGACAAGCCAGAAAACTGTGAGACTAATGATGAATGGCCGGGGAAGTGCAAGACTTTGTATGGTGGGAAAATAGTTTCATATATTACCTACTGAGTTTGACCAGCCACATTCCAAAGGAAGTACAGTTTGGGCTCCCTTTTAAGATGAGAAAATCGAAAGGTACGTGGGATGTGGCAGAGCCGAGATTCAGCACCAGGTCTTGGGGCTCCAGGGACATTAGCAGTGGGCCTGTGGGGAAGAGAGGAGTTAAGTGTTCTTCTGCATTGACTGAAACTCTTCTGCCACAACAGTGCCTCCATGGTACTGCCGAGGAAGGAGAGGCTCTGTCTCATTCATCTTTGTCTTCCTGAGGTCTCCCGTGTGCCTGGCACAGGGCGGGCACTTACGTGTGTTTGCTAAATGAAAGGACATTTGGGTTGTGCTGTGCAGGGCTATCCTGTGTGTGTGTGTGTGTGTGTGTGTGTGTGTGTGTGTGTGTGTGTGTGTGCTTAATGTTTATGTTCCGTCTGAGGAAGCACTGCTCCACATCCTGAGGCCATTGGTCAGAAGTCAGCCCTAAGGCTTAGTCCTGCCAGAAGAGAGGGGAGAATGGAGTTACTGATACACGGAGACCAGGCCTGTTTTGCTTTTGCTGAGTTATTGCCATAGCCATCAAAAAATAGGTTTTTTTTGCGGGGGGTGGGGGGGATATAATCTGAGGTTGAAAGTTGAGCTGCTACTGCCTAATGTTTCACAGGGGAATAAGCTAGATTGACTAGTGACATCATCGTCCCCTCATGTCTTTAGCTAATCGGAACTGGACACTGTTTCCACTATCTTACCCTTAAAGTGAACACTGGGCCAGACATTCCAAAACACAAATTTTGGGATCCAGCTTTGATGTTTGACCTTAGGATAAATTCCAAAACAAGAAAGTATGACATCGTGGGATTTAGGTAATGTTTTGGATCACCTGCCTACCCAAGTGAGCTCAAGGCAGTTCCCTCCAGCCTGCTCGTGTCACAGTTTTCTTATCTGTAAAATGGGTTGGTGGCCGAGAAGGTGAAATGAGAAGCTGGGACTGTTGTTGAGGAGGGAGACGAGATGCCACCAAGTGTATCTGGCTGATGAGGGCACTACTACACACATGCCCCACAGTATCCGGTCCCTGTGGTTCTGTCTGAATCGGACCATAGGAGAGCGGCAGAAAGGTCACTGCTTTGGAGGATTCAAACCATCAGTGTCTTCAATAGCGATTGGTCAGTATGGCCATCTTCAGGCCTCGTGTTCAGGAAGGAAGGACGTGTTTGAAAGGATGGAGCTGTTTGGTAGAGAGTAAAGTATGGAGGCAGGAGCCTAGGAAGATGGAGAGAATGTTGAAGCTTCTCATCTTTAAGCCATTGGGGAAATGTCTCAGATTGAGGAAGTAGGGAAGCCTGAAGTTCAACTGTAAACTTGGCCCAGGGAACCCTTAGGGTCCAGGGGATGTGGAGAAGCCCTAGAGGCCACGGGGAAAAGCAGCAATATTGGGTGCCGTACTGTGAGCTGCAGAAAGGCCTGAGCCTGGCCCGTCCCCTCCCCAGTGGCCGGCTTCAGAGGTCACACTGCCCACGATAGGCCCGGGAACAGTTTCTTAGGATACACAATGTCTTAACGGACCACTTGAGCCAAACACGAGCCTTGGGAGATTTCTCACATAATGATCCGTAACTTTTGGCATCTTTACCGGAAGGGAAGAGATATGGGAACAGCGAGTCTGTGGCAGCCGGCAGGAGGGGCTGGGGTGTGTTTTCTGCTCCCTCATTTGGCTACAGCTCCCCATGCCCCCACCTGCCTTCTCCGAGTTTTACAGGCTAAGCCTCTGCAAGGAGCTGGAGCCACAGCAGCAGGGCAGGGTGGTAAAAGGCAGTACTCTGCAGGGGCAGCCACCGTGTTTTCCCGTCCTTGCTGTCTCCTGACTACTTGTGAGAGGAAGGCATGCAACATCCTTGCCCCTCAGCATCCCCAGCTGTCAGTGGATCAGCGGCAATGCCCACTTCACGGGGATGCTGAGATGAGCTGCTGATGGAAAGCATGTAGCACGTCATTAGGTGAGCATGTGATGATGCACAGAGTGGGCATGCAGCAAGCCACAAGCACTTGCAGTCTCTGCAAGAGATGCCAAGCATAACAGTTTCTAGAAGAATCCAAAAGCCAGCAGCAGGCTCCGCTCCTTCATGAGAATCTCTTGTAACTGTTTCCAGCTGTCATCCCCTTTGAAAGCCCAGCAACGCAGCTGAAGACCTAGCTGTGGCTTTGACCGCTAAGCACCTGCAGATGGGAATCCAGACATCTCTAGAGGGCCAGATGGCCCAGGGAAGTGTGTGCTGGACAGTCTTGGGCAGACATTGGTAGCCAGGTGTTGGGCAGTATTCTGAGGTGTCTGCTTGTAACCGCTCAGTGATGTTCCCAGGCAGGTTCTGTTACTGCATTTTCGGTCCATTCACCAATGAGGCATTTTGAAGGACTTCTGTCCATCGCTAAGTCTTCCTGACTCGCCTCCGAGTCCAGCCACAGGCTCTCCCACCTCCCCTAAGCCTCCTCATTGTGCTGGGCTGAGGGACTCTTCCAGTAGGATTGTCCTAGAACCCTGGACTGTCTGGTTCCTTGGTAAGGTGGTCTCTAAGGCCATGCTTAGGATCCTGGGTCATTTTTTTTTTTTTTTTTTGACCCTTCTTGCACAGCAGCCTTCTCGACGGGCCCTTTGTGAGGCAGGTGCCCATGATGCTTTTGTGGGTACCACCTGATCCTGGCTTGAGCCTGTTCCCAAATCTCTCTGCCTGAGCTTTGGCAATTTGTTCTTCTATGGCTCCCTCCCTGTCCAGACTGTCTCACGGGCAGGTGGGTTCAGTTACACAGCTCCAGTTCTTGGAACCTACCTACCAAGGAGGGGTGATTTTGCTGCACTGAGGTCAGGCGACATGGGTGGATATGCAGTACTACTTATAGAGGTTTACTAAGCTATTTCTGTCCTACCTCCCCACCCCCACACCCTCGTCCAGGATGGGCAGCCAGCCCGCTGGACAGTTCTAGGGTGCATTTGTGATCAGACAAGGGAAGGCAGGGCCCATCCTGAGCTTGGCTCCTGCAGGTGGCTGTAGGTAATAGTACCAGTTGGAAGATGGAAGTGATGTGAAAGAGGAAGTAACTTCTCCAAGCTGTGGCATCTGCTGCTAGAGACTGCCTAGACAGGAAGCAAAGGACCCCGGGGAGAGAAGAGGGAAGAAAGGCATGCTGCTAGACTGTCTCTGAGCCAGGGCCCTTCCTTCCTGCGGCTCCGCCCTATGGAGCGGAGCAGTATCTGCTAAAGACACGGTCCTCGGCTCCCACCACCAGAAGCGCCCCAGAGACAAGTGTGTGGTGATAACTAGTGTGTCACTTCCCTTCCCGACAGAGCCCAGACGCAGCAACTGTAGTGTTTCCGTGAGCCCAGCCTCTCCATCACTGGACCGCCTACCGAGGATGAGGCTTTCCTCCGCCATACAGCCCCACCCTGAGTGTACTTAGGGCTCCTGATACTCCTTCCCTTTACTCCCACCCTTACATTTGCAGCAAGGTGGCCACGGGCAAGCTCTGTGCAGCCTTGGAAGGTCCCATGGCAACCTACTGGGAAACGAGAGGAACATACCACTTAGATGTGGAGTGGGTGGGGAAAGGGTGTTTTGAAGCAAGACCTGCCCCCACACCATGTTCCCCCTCACACTGCCCAACTGCCACCCTCCTTGACAGTTCCGGTTGGTGCTTTGGAAGCCCTGGCACACCTGCCCTGCCGTGGAGATGGGTGACAGCCCTTGCTGAGGTTATATCCACCTGTCTAGGATAGGTCCCTTAGCTGAAGGTACCACCTGGTAGAATGGAACACTGAGAAAGCCAGTTTTAATCTGGTGCTTGAGCCAGAGTGTATTAGTCTTTTTTTTTTTTTTTTCATTGCTATAATGAAATAGCGGAGGCAGGACACTTATGAAGGCATGAGGTTTATTTAGCTTGCAGCCTTGGGGACTGGAGGGACCTGGGTTGGTTCAGCCTGTGGTCAGGTCCACTGGCCGTGGATGGCACCATGACAGGAGCATCGGGAGGTCGATCATACTAGAAGGAAGAAGCCACAGGAAGGGGGAGCTGGTTTCACCCTTCGATGACAACCCTGAGAACTGCCTTTCCAGGGGTGTGCCTCCAGTGCCCTAATACCTTTGTCTAGAACCTAATAAGGGACAAAGGGTTTAACACCTTTGCCACATCCAAGCCACGGGACAGAGTGAACCCCCAAACCTAAACAAATTAACCCCAATATGGACATTCTTGTTAAGCATTAATGAATGCATATTTTAAATGTAATATAGTCTGTGGATCCTCTTGTGTTCTCTAAAATTATTTAACAGCATAAAATTGCAAGGTCAGGGCTGGAGAGATGGCTCAGCGGTTAAGAGCACTGGCTGTTCTTCCAGAGGTCCTGAGTTCAATTCCCAGCAACCCCATGGTGGCTCACAACCATCTGTAATGAGATCTGGCGCCCTCTTCTGGCATGCAGGCAGAACACTGTATACATAATAAATAAATTTTTAAAGAATTGAATAAAATTGCAAGGTCAGCGTAAGCGCCATGTTAGAAGTACAGTCAGGTATCGGGGATGGCTGAGCTGGGGGTCTGGGAGGAGGCTTGAGAAAGAAGGGATCCCGGGGAAAGCAGTTCAGAGAAGGAGCCTCTCCTGGGTATTGCTCTGGGGGGCGGGGGCGCCGGGCTGGAAGCTCCAGGGTGTGCTATCCATGTGACAGCTTTTTTCTCCATCTGTCCCTAGATTCCCATACCAAGTGTGCCTACTTTCCAACCGACGACGCCCATCCCTGAGCGCCTGGAAGCCGTGCAGCGCTACATCAGGGAGCTGCAGTATCCTCTTGGGTCCAGAGCTGTGGCCACCACTTAGTGACAGCCCCAAAGGCCAAGTGGGGCCTGGAGAGGGATCCGCAGGGCCAGCTCCCTCCCAGCTCCAGAGCTGCCACGCACTGGCATCTCTGTTCCCTGGAGCTGCCAAAGCTGTGTCTGAGTGCTGGACCCGCTCCAGCTTCTCCAGGACCAGCTTCCCCATGCTGCGCGCATGCGTGTGTGTGTGTGTGTGTGTGTGTGTGTGTGTGTGTGTGTGTGTGCATGCGTGCGTGCGCGCGCACATGCACATGCACACGTGCCCCTGTAGGGAGAGAAGGGGGCTCCTAAGTACCTTGATGAGAAAAAGGGGTGTCAGCTATCATTTGTCCTGCCCCAGCCAAGGTGATATGGATATAATATCCGTATCTTGAAGTTTTCTCCTAGTTCTTGGCATTTTTCTTCCCTGGCAGCAAGCCAGCTGCCTTATGTCTCTGCTCTGGGCCCCTGGACCCAGGACCACCAGCCCAGGGGGTTGCACCACACACAATGGGCTGTGCCCCCACCCACATCAATCACTAATTAAGAAACTTCACCACCGGCATACCCAGAGGCCAGTCTGCTGGGGGCATTTTCTCAGTTGAAGTTCCCCCTTCCCGAATGACTCTAGTTTGTGTGAAGCTGACATAAAACCACCTGGCGCTGGGGAGGTGGTGGCCCCTCCGGCCTTCCTAGCTGTTTGGAAAACCCAGCACTGCTAAGAGCTGTCCCCAGCTAAGGCCGCTTTCTCAGCCCTGCCTGGGGTGGCTGCCCAATCAGTGTCCTGTCCTGAGACAGGGGGCCAGGAGAGAACAAGGGAGATGGTGGGGAGAGAACCCCCATGCTGCACCCTGTCTCCTCTCCCCCAGAGAACAAGTCCTAAGCATCCCGCATGGTGCTTTTGTGGCAAGGGTCCTTCTGTCGCCATCCTAGAGTCTGGGAGGGCAGCCAAGGGATCGAGACAGCCAGGAAGCCCTTAACCACTGTCCCCAGGTACAATCACACAGGGACACAGTTCTTTGAAATTAAGAAGAGCAGACCTCTGACAGGGTAAGTGCCAGGCCTCTGCCCCGGGCCCTCAGGGTGTCCCCACCTTCCACTGGATTCGATCCCACTAGGGAACCTCGGTGCTTTGCCTTAGAGTGACAGCTTAAGAGGGTAGGCGGGGACTTTCCTGAGGAAAGCCGGCCAGCCATAGGATGGGGGAAGGGCGCTAGCCTGGGGAAGGAAATTCCAGTGAGATAGATAGCCACCCCAGGCTGAAGAAAGGGAAGTTCAACTGAGCTAATAGGGTAACCCTCCTCCCCAGCTTGCCCGGTTTCGGGTCGATAGGTCCTGTTGGGCGGGGGTGGGAGTGGGGGGTGGGGGGAGGGGATAGAGCCTTTTCCCTTGTCTTTCCTTGAAGCGTCCCACGCCCTCTGCATCACAGGGCACCTGTATACTTAACCCAGTTTGTCTGGTCATGAAGTAGAAAGTCGGGTGTCTAAGCATCAGATCCCACAAGAAAGAAAACTGCTTCTCTCACTCCCTAGCCCATCATGACTCAGCATGGAGACTCGGACTGAATCTCTGGTCCTAGACAGTGTGAAGTTGCTTATTTACTTAATTGTGTGTGTGTGTGGGGGGGGGGGGGGAATGCCCTGAGTTGCTTACTTATTTAACTGACGGCCCCATCTCGAAACCCTGGGGTCGAACCCACCTCCTCCGATCCCAGGCTTTGCTCTTGTCCTTCGGTGGTTGCTGTAGCTGTAGGTATCCATCTTCCCATATGATACAAGAGTCCCAGGCACAGCCAGTGGCCAAGCCGAGTCCCCAGACCTCAAGGATAGACTGTTTGTGAAATGGCCTAATTTTTGCCAGGCCGTAGTGGTGCACGCCTTTAATCCCAGCACTTGGGAGGCAGAGGTGGGAGGCAGAGGCAGGCGGATCTCTGCGTTCGGGGCCTACAGAGTGAGTTTCAGGACAGTCAGGGATACACAGAGAAACCCTGTCTTCAGAAAAAAAAAAAGGAAGGAAGGAAGGGCCTAAATTCCAAGGTCAGGGGCAGGCAGGGGAGTCGGGACAGCTGTCTTCCTGAGCTCCTGCATCCAGGCTGCAAAGAGTACTTCCGGGCTGTGTGTGGTTCCATGAGGAGTGTTCGCTGTGCTCAGGAAGGGACACCATCAATGCCAAGCTTCTCCCCTCCCCCGCCCCACTGCCCCGTTGAAGGCATGGGCGCCTCGGGTCCTGCTCCATTCATGCTCCCCTCCCCCAGAAGTCTTTGAGCAGAGCAGGAGCCAGGCCAGGGAGGAAAAAGTGAATGGAGGGAAGGGCGGAGAGAGTGGGCCTACTTCCTGAGCTCCAGGGCCTGCCTCCTCACCCCCTCAGAGACTCTAGATTTGGGGCGGGGGTGGGGGTAAGGAAGGGGCGGGTGAAGAAACACCAGGCCTGGGAAGACAGCGGCTTGGAGGGAAGTCTCTGCCCAAGTCTCTCTGGCTCATCACCAAATAGGGCCTGGGGGGCTGGAGACCGGCTCCACACAGCTCCGCCTCCCTCTCCCATAGGCTGATGGACCTGGCCAAGGAAATGACCAAAGAGGCTCTGCCAATCAAATGCCTGGAAGCTGTGATCCTGGGGATGTATCCTTCCTCGTACCTGGGGGAGACTGGCTTGGAGTGGCCCACCCTTGGCTGCCTGCTGTGGAATGGGGGGGTCCTAAGGGCTTCTGGGTCTCTGCTGTGCTAGCATCTCCTGGCACCCAGGTGGAGCACCTCCCAAGGTGGAGGAGTCTCTGCAGAAGGGAGGGTCCTTGGGGAGGACTTTATCTCAGGGCCTCTTAGTGCTACTTTGCCAGGCCTCCTGGATAGCTTGTTTTTTTGAGTCCCCTGGACAAGGTGACTCTGTTTTCAGAACTCCAAATCTGGGTACAGCTGTACCCTGGCTGTCGTACATTTCTAAGTCTGGGAGAAGCAGCAGGGAGGCCCAGCGTTGGCACATCCAAATAGTGATGACTAACAGAGAAGACAGATGGGGTCTTGGAAACACAGCTGCCTACAAAGACACATAGCATTTCTCAGCCAACCCCCCAAGGGCAGAGGAGCACCTAGGGAGACGGGCAGGCCCCCCAGGAGAAGCAGCCCTGTGCAGGGACCCCATTTAGGGAGACGGGTATTTGTGACCGGTTTGTCGGGCTTCAGAAGATGGCTTTTAGGGGCTCTGTGGCACATGCATACCATCCTAACCTGGCCCTTCCCTTAACTCATTGATTCACTAGTTACCTCACCAACAGCATGCCCACCCTGGAACGTTTCCCCATCAGCTTCAAGACCTATTTCTCAGGGAACTACTTCCGCCACATTGTGCTGGGGGTGAACTTTGGGGGCCGCTACGGAGCCCTGGGCATGAGCCGGAGGGAGGACCTGATGTATAAACCTCCAGCCTTCCGCACCCTCAGCGAGCTTGTGCTGGACTACGAGGCGGCCTACGGGCGCTGCTGGCACGTGCTGAAGAAGGTGAAGCTGGGCCAGTGTGTGTCCCACGACCCCCACAGTGTGGAGCAGATTGAATGGAAGCACTCGGTGCTGGACGTGGAGAGGCTGGGCCGGGAAGACTTCCGCAAGGAGCTGGAGCGTCATGCCCGAGACATGCGACTCAAGGTTAGAATCGGCAGTGGTCCCCAGGGCCAATGTCAACTGCTGCTTCCTCAGAGGATCCCCTCCATGCTTTTACCGGCTTGCCCTGGCCAGTAGGGGTTGCCTGAGGATGAAGTATCTACTTGGACTCAGGATCGGGTGTTGCTCAAAAAAGCCCTGTTGTTGGACTCGAACCTTTGGTGGGCAGACCAAGGAACTCTGCTCTAGAAGGAGGAAGGGAGTAAGCTGGGTTTACACAGTCATAGGTCCCGGACATGTGAAGGACAGGGACATTGTACTCCAGGCCTGGGTGCTTTGAATGGAAGAAGTAGACACCTGGTCTGTCTGAGAATGTGGCAGGGTAGGATAGTGAAGAGCCCAGCCTTCCCTGTCCATCTTGACTCCTGAGTCACTGAGGCCCCAGCCCGCAGTTAAAGGACCAGGAGATCAGCAGAGGGGGGGGAATCCGCCTACAGGAAAGACAGCATGGGGGCTCCTCCCCATCTTCCCCACCACTCAGCAGGTGCTGGAGAGTTGGAGGAATCTCTTGGACCAAGAACAGTAGACTGAGGTGTTGGCTCCGATAGCCCTTCTAGCAGATAAGATTGGGGAGGGCGCCCTCAGTCTCCCTGGACCGGAGATGCCTTTCCTAGGGCCTGCCAGGGCGCTCTCCTCTCTATCACGCAGCCCTATGGCACTGTGACCTGCTCCTCCAGACCCCTGCGGTTAACATTGCCCTCCCCTGAGGTACATGCTGCCATAGTGTGCCAGGGCCACGCCTTTCTCCCACCTTGGTGGCCCTACACCCTGGGGTTTAGTGTTTTTAAGCAACAACAAGATGTAGATAGAAATGGAGCCTATAGGTCCCTTCTTGAGCTTTTGATTCTCAGCCCGCTGAGATGCTGATGATTTTTCAGCCCGTGGAAGTGAGGAAAACTCAAAGCAGGCTGACCACACTTCATAAAAGATGATTGGGGTTGGGGGGGGGTTGTTTGTTTGTTTTTGTGGATTTGGTTTTTGTTCTTTTCTGAATCAGAGATACAGTTTGACACCTGATTGGCCTGAGATAGTTAGTCACTGTCGCTGTCCGGCTGGTAGGACCTGTCCCAGAGCATTTCCCGTATTCCCATCTGGCACACTTGCCTGGCCTGGGTAAAGAGGCCTTTCTTCAAAGGTGTTTTCCAGTCCTTTGACAGCCCAGTGACAGCTCCTGCACTATGTTCAGAACCCCCAAGGAGCAGACAGCCCTACCTAGGATCTGATGCCCTGATGGTTTAAGGGCCAGGGGTGTCCCGGAGACAAGGCAAAGGCCACCTGAGGCTTGGAGTGCACGGTGCCTAGGACAGCTTCCAGGGACTGCGGCTCCTGGCAGAGCGGAGTGGGCCATGGGGCAACCCAGAACATACTCCTGTTTCTTCCTCCCCATCCAGATTGGCAAGGGGACAGGCCCTCCCTCCCCCACCAAGGACCGGAAGAAGGATGTTTCCTCCCCACAGAGGGCCCAGTCCAGCCCCCACCGCAGGAACAGCCGCAGCGAGAGACGGTGAGAAGGGAGCCTAGCACAAGCCTTTCCTCTCATCTTCCTGGTCCCTCTTCACTCCTCTTTTCTCCTTCCCATCCATTTCTCTTTGAGAAACCGCTTGGGACGATGGGTCCGTGTGTCTGTGTGCAGACATTGCCTACAGCAATGCGGGGCCATTTCCCCGAAGGAGACACCCCTCGGCTGTCTCTGGTTACCCTGTGCCCGGCCAGAGGTCTGACTGAATTAGGCAGCAGAATGGACTGAGGATCGAGGATGGACCCCATGGGGCTCCCACAAGGCCCTGGGCCCTTCTGCAGTTTGCTGCAGGGACTCTGTCTCTGCCCCAAGGCTGCATGTGCAGCCAGGAGAGAAGGCTTTGAACACAACCTTTGCCCGCTGGGGTCTGGGTTTCTCTCTGTGTCCAAATGGCAAGATTTACTATTTAAATACCGGGCCTCTCTCCCTGATTTCCTCTCCCACATGTCATTCCGGCTCTTGCTTTAAGTGTAATTGACCTCCTGGAGCCACCTGTCTGCTGTGACGTGAGTGAGGGGCGCTGAGCAGACCTCCAGCGCTAAAATACCCGTCACTCTGACTTTGATCTAGGCGGCTTTTGTAGTGAACTGATTCTGGGCTGTTCTTGAAGCTGTTACCCAGAAACTGTATGGGTCTAGTAATGTCCATCAAAGAGGGAGAGGCTGGGTGACAAGGGACCATCTAGAACATCCCAGGCTGGCCGACTATGGTTCCAGAAACACTCTCCACACCCTCTGCTGCTGTCGTAAAGACCCCTTAGAGGAAGGAGGGAAGCCAACTGGGTAGCCCTTCTTCCATCCCTCCATCCATCCATCCATCCATCCATCCATCCATCCATCCCTCCCTCCTCCCTTTTTCCATCTCCCTAGTAACCACTCACTCCTCTTCTGCGCTTTCTGTTTTCCCGCAGGCCTTCAGGAGAGAAGAAGCCTGCAGAGCCCAAAGCCATGCCAGACCTCAATGGGTACCAGATCCGGGTGTGAGGCAGATGCCAACACCCCCAGGCCTCCTCTGCTTCTGGAGGCCCTGACCCACATGAACGAAAGAATCTACTTGGTTCAGGCAGGGGCTGGGGAGTGGGAGGCAGGAAGGATGCCTTGCAGGTCAGCCCCGAGTGACTTCCCCTCCCACGGAGCCAAGCCCCTACCTGGGCCAAGAAGCAGTTAGTATTTTATTTGGCGTTTTTGCCCTACAACTGAAGGTGAAGGTATTTGGAGGGAAAGACACGTGGATCTGCTGGTAGCTGACAAGGCTTGTTCTCTCTGAGCACTGTGTGGCTTGGGGCGGAGGGAGGGGGCTTGCTGGTTCTGTGGGCTCCTTCTTCCAGCAGTGATCGGGGTTGGTGGGCCTCGCCAGCCTGTGGGGTGAGGGTGGAGTGGGGTAGGGACGGAGAATCATGATCCAGGGAAAGGGAACAGGGTAGAGGTCCCCCTGAGAAAGGTCCATTTATTCCTCAAATCAGGAACTTGGCAGAGGCCACATCTGCCTAAGGTGGAAGCCTGTGGCCCAGAAGAGCCCTTGGGTCAGTGTGACTTACACAGCACTGTGTCCCGTCCCCCCCCCCCCCCAATACACACACACACATATTGTCACCATAGCCAGCGTGAGATTAGGCTATAGGCGAACCCGGAGAGGACCGTTGCAGGGAAGAGTTCCTGGCCCCCAACACATCTGCTGGTTCAGTCTAGTCTTGACTCCTGCTGTAGCCCAGGGACCTCCTTGCAGAAGCCTGGGCTTTGTACAGAGTCCAGAATTGCACTGGGGACACCATGACCTTGAGAAACTGGCTGGGCATGGGGTGGTTGCGTAGGGCCCTCTAGCTGTGTGAGTGGGTTCTTCTCCCCCCTTCTCAGAATCTCAGCCCTTGCTGGGGAAACAAGGCCAGACCACGATGCCTATACTCCAGCCCTGCCTTGCCTGCCTTAGCTGCCCATTTAGGCTTGGGGTGGCAGCCAACGTTAGCAGTTCTTTGGGGCATTGGCAGGGAGGAGGCCAGGCAGGAGGAGTTGTCCATCTCCCAGCCCTCAGGCAAGAGATCCCTGATCTGGAAAGTGAGGTGTGGAGAGGGGCTTTCAGGGCTGGGGGAGGAGAGACAGTCCCGGAGTTGGGAGTGTAAGTGAGACGTGTGGGAGGCAGTTCAGGATGGGGCTGCGTGGGGGCTGAGTCCCCTGCAGCACGGACAGTACCGGTCAGGTTGCTGGTGGCTGTAAGTGACGGGATAGCAGGATGAGGTGACCATGAAGGGGCTTTCCTGAGAGGCAGAGGCAGCCCGGGCAGCTGCCATATGTCCGCAGAGGGTTGAGGGCTTGGAAAAGAGCAATGGAACTAGAACTCAGATGCCTACAGGGCCAACAGATAATGAGGAAGAGTGCTGGGTGGGGACTGTGTCTGGGGAAGAGCATATCCCGTTAAAGTGGGCTGCTACATTCTGTTCCCACAGTGCAGACCCTAAGAGGTAGTTTGCGGGGGGTGGGGGGGTGGGGGGGCTTCTTTTGCTTTTTTTTTTTTTTTAAGGCCAGGACTCTGAATTAGAACATGAATTGTAATTTTTAAAAGTTAACCATCAGTTGGAGAAATTGTCGCTATAGGTGAGAGAGTACCAGCCTGCAGCCTCTGGGGTGGAGAGCTTGGGCTGGTTGTGGGGAGACTCCTGCGGCGCTGCAGATGGAAATGTGACAGTTTTAAGGTTCCCCGAAGCAGAAAGGGCCCACTTCCTGTGTCATCCCCCTTACCTCGTCCTACAGAGACCATGTGTGTACTTGCTGGTTACCAGAGGGCTCTTGCCTGCCCGGAAATGGACAGTGGCCGGAAGTAAAGAGGGGGAGAGGGAGGAGGAGGAGCATGTCTCCTCTGGCCACAGGTGTCATCACACAGAGGCTGGCTGCCCATCACACCAGCAGTTCCTAGGCCCAGGGCCAGGCTCATGGGACCCAGCACAGGCACCATGGGAGGCCAGCTACTTAGTCCCTTGGTCTTACCTGGTTCCTCCTGGGGTCAGAGGGTCCCTGGGAAGTGCTTAGCCTTCCCCTGGGCTATAGCCCTGGCCAGACCCATGGCTGGAGCCCCCAAAAGAGCGTGACACTCTTTGATCCACCTCAGAGTTCAGGGAGTAGGGATAGTGGTCCCCATGTTCCCGTGCCCACCTTGAGAGGTACAGGGCCGAGCAAGGTCTTTTCTGGATCTGAATGTGGCTGCTTATCCGTAGCCCTCTATGTCTCTGGGAACTTCAAGCTGTGACAGAATATGGGAGAAAGGGGTGTGAGGGGAGCTGGAGTCAGGTATGTTTGGAGAACAGCTCCAGGTCCTTGGGGCAGTCGCTCTGAGCCCCAGTTCCTTCCTCTGAGGTCCAGGAAAGGAGGAAGCACGTGGAGCACTGACTTGTTCAGGGTGCGGGAGAACAGCTGATGACCAGCTGTGACCCCCCCTGCTGTTGACCTCTCCTGAGCTAAGGACTTCCGGCCTGTGGAGCCTGTCATAGGCCACAGTGGTGCTTTTTATTTTTTTACTCTTTCTCATATGTAGCAAGCCATCCTCCCCTCTGGGGCCATTTACACAGGCTGTGCTTCCTGGGGCTGGCCTGGCGGCATGGTTTCGGGGGAGGCAGAGGCAGGGACTTTGGGGCCTTAGTCACCATCCATGGCATCACTTCATCTCACTTCCTATGAGGGACGGGGACCTGGCAGGTGTGACTCCAGACCTGACTCAGGCCTGCCTTTCAGCTTCTCTGGCCCACCCTTGGCTGAGGCAGGGTCAAGGCGAGGTCAGAGGAAGTTCATTGGTGGAGGTGGCCTAGGGCAGACGAGGTCCCCTGTGCTGGGTGTTGGGTCCGAACACTGGGAAGCTGGCTTCAGAGAACCTTCCTCTCCACCCAGCAACCTGCCAGTCCTTTCCCTCCATAGCCTCACATTCCCATGTTCCCCTGATCCCTCGTGCCAACCACCCATCCTTAGCGGGCATGGCCAAGTGGGCAGAGCAGCGGCCTCCTGGCCCCAGACTCGACGATGAAGCCGAGAGACCGGGTACTGAGGAGCAGACTCAGAAAACTGACCGTGGCTGATGTCTAGTCCTTTCTGTCTGTCAGGTGATGCCCCAACCCCTTCCAGCTGGGATGACTTCCTGGCTCGGGGGACTAGGTCTAATGATAGCTGCGTAGTGAGTGCCCTGAGGTCTGTGTACATAGACACCTGGCTTTTCCTGCCTGGGATGAATTCTGGCGTAACACATCCCGGCCCCACCCTGACATGCTGTCAGTGGTGTTCAGAGTGCAAGGATGTGCGGGTGGGGACCAATAAACTAGAGGTGTTAAAAGGCAAGGATATTCTAGAAGGAGTAGGTGGGAGCCGAGGATTAACCCTGCCAGGCACCACAGCCTCCCGCCAGCATCTCCAGGCAAGTGGGGCTGCCACAGTCCTGTGCTAGGACCCTCTCTCTCACTCCAGCTCGGTGCTTTGAGGTGCCAAGGCTCCTTGTTAAGTCTGGATACGGTCAACCCCTGGGCCAGTGATGATGGACCGTCCTGTCCCCCCCCCCCGCCCCCCGGTGCTTTGTCTGATTGCTGTGTTGTTGTGGATGTCCTTATCCCTGTCTTCATATCAGTATTAGCCCTGCCTTTCACCGCACACTTTGTCTTATTCTTTTCTCGCTCCTCTCCGCCCCCCCCCCAAAATGAATAAAGTCTCCCCAGCTCCTGTTGTATGGGCTGGCAGAAACCATACGAAACCTTGTCTGCTTCACTTTGGGAGCTGGAGCCCAGGCTCATTCCCACACTCATCAGCTCCACTGGCTGCAGGAAGAAGCCAAGAGCCTAAGCAGATGGATGGGAGGAGAATCGGAGAGTGGGGAACAGGAAGCCTCTCAGCCCTGGCAAGCCTCGATGGGATTTCGGGATTCTGACTCTCAGCCTGTCAAAGCTATTCAGCTCTTGCTAGCCCTAATCTGGGATCAGGTTTCCCATCCTGCTGGGAGGCGCCTCTTCTTCACACAGCCCCCATATAGTCATGCCCTAGCCAGTCCACAGTCAATCAGGATACAGGAGAAAGACTGTTCATCTCAGGAAACCACAGCAACAGGGATCTGAAGCTCCTTCTCATCAACTGCCCATCCACAGCTTTGGGGAAACCTCTGGACCCACCGCTGTCCTCTCCATTGTCCTTTGGCTCTGCACCTCCTTCCCACCCACGCTAAGGCAAGGGCAAACACTGAAAACCAAATCAACACACACCAGAATTCTCTCTTAGAGCCCACAGAACTTGTCAGCCAAAATCCTTTCTCACATTTCTCATAAAGCTTTAAGAGTAAAATGCAGACTGGTAGAGAGGAGGTCATGTCACAGGACAGCCAAACCCCACCCTGTCCTAGCGAGGACAGTTTTCACCCAGCAAGCCTGTGTCGTTTGCAGTCTGTGATGACCAGGCTTGGGGTCAGCATGGCAGCTGGGGAGGAGAGGCGATCTGCTATTATCCAGGGGCAGCTTGACATATACGCTTGAATTGAGGAAGTTTCGTTGCCAGCTAAAACACCCCCCAAAATTTAAAAACAAACATTTACATAAAGGTAACTGCAATTTGTGGATATGGCGAATGCATGGCATTCCGTGGGGATGTGCTGTTTACACATTGAGTCTAGCTCCAATGAAACACGGCAGAGGACGTGGTGAGAGGCCCCAATGGTACAGGCCCACTTTAGGCCTGGATCTGCTCTTGAACTGAGGGATAGGAATGGCCTGGGGTGAGCCTAGGTCATCAGTGAACTCATGGCTCGTCATGGTCACTGCTAAGCCACTTTCATAGAATACAGATGTATCGCTGCTGACCTCTGGGATGCTCAGAACCCAACTTCCTGGGGGAAGTGTTTGCCTTATTCTCTGCTCCCCAGGCTCTCCCAGCCACACAGCCCAACCCTACCTCATTTAGGCACATGACTGAATTGACACTTCCCCAAAGCCCTGAAGAGACTGACTCATCCTCCTCATCTGCCAGGACCTAGCATTTGGACTGCTACTGTGGAGGGCAGTGGCAATGGGAAGCAATTGTCATACCAAGGACTAAGACTGACCCAGATGTAGGTTGCCTGGCAACAGTCAGTGTTTGCCAAAGGGGTGGAGAACCAGCTGTTGAGGCCCGACAGGTGGAGGAGACAGACTGGCTAGCTCTTTTGAGCCAGCCCACACATGCCAATTCTTTGCAGTCCCTAGCCAGAGAGAATTTGCTAGTGGAAAACAAAATTTCCAAGAATGTAAGTGTAATAGAATGTAAGAAGTCATTCTCTCCAGAGCTAGCTGAAGTCCCACTCAGTAGGTCCTAGGGACTGGGGATAGTACAGAAGGGCCAACTTCCCTACAAAGCACGTGGAATTCACATTCTTCTGTCCTGGTGTGATCTGCACCTCACCAGGCTGTCTAGATTACCCTGGTCTTCAACAATTAAGGGTCAGGCAAGGGTGCACTAGGCTGTTGGGGGTCCCGGGTCCTAGACAGCTCCTTTCTGGTAGAAACTATAGAGAGGGGCTTTCATGCCCTGGGAAGAGAAACTGCATCGTGAATTACCTAGCACACCAAAACCCAGTTCTCCAGCGAGTCACTACATACCAGCATAGGAACTTGAAAGAAAAGCAAAAAAAGCTAGTGGATCACATCCCTTCCCAGGCTCGAGCCGAAAGCTGGTTCTGAGCAACTCTTCCCGGTCCCCACCCTGCAATGGGCAATCTGCAAGAAAGCCTGGCTCCCCTGGTCCTCTGGGAAGGCTATGTCCGAGGAGCATACGCCAGCAAGAAATTAAGCCACGATTCAAGACTCTGGGCTTCTTGCTGGGTCTCTGCTTCCCAGGTGGAAGAGCTTCAAGACCACACCCCTACTGCCTCCTAGTGGGGTGGGGAAATCGCTCCTTAAAGTTTGTTGTGCAAGCAATGAGGACCTGAGTTGGATCCTTAAATCCAACGAACACTGGGCACGGTGCCACATTCCTGTCGTCCCAGCACTGGGGAAGCAGAAAGGATCCCTGGAGCTCACTGGCCGGCCAGTCTAGACTACTTTTCTAAGTCCTAAGCCAATGAACCACCCTGTCTCAAAAAGCAGGGTGGATGGATCCTGAAGGCTGACAACCACAGATGATGTCTCCACAGGCATGCACATACACATTCACAAGCATCCATGCACACATGCACCCACATGAATATGCACTCATGCACAGGCGCGCGCGCATGCGCGCGCGCACACACACACACACACACACACACACACACAATTAAGTGGAAACTCAACGTAAACTGTTAATCAAAATTCTGAGTGTGTGTTTAGGGACTGAGGCAACTGGGGGATCCTCCATGCAGTCAAAGAGTGCACTAGAACTATAACTCAAAGCCTGGAGCTTTCAAATACTTCCCAGCCCATGGGACCAGTCATCTAACTTTTCTGGGGACAACCATCCTCCCCAATCTACCAGAATCTTTTTTGGCATTCTTAGCATCCCTTTCTTGCCTTGGTACAAGCAACACAGACCTAAACCCCCTCAGAAGTACTCCTCCAACTTCCTTTCACCAAAGGATGCAAACTCAAAGGTGGAGGGATTGTGGTTTACCTAGTCATCAACCAACCTGGCCAAGGTAAGGCACCCTAATCCTAATCCCTGGCTGGATTTGCTGTCTCCTAAATCAGTGGATTCTGACCCAGAGTGCACCAGCAGCTCCAGGTGATTTTAAATAACGCCTGGTCCCTGGGGAAGATACTGCCTCGAGATTGAGCATGGGGCTGGCAATCGGTTGAGGTAAGACAGAAAACCAAGCTCACCTCATGAGGCCTTAGCTTGATGTACCACATAAGGAGACCAGAGAAGGACCTAAGTACCGGCAGTTAGGCCGGCAAGAAAGAGAAGTGTTTCCAGTGACAGATGGCCCACAGCTCAGCCCTGGCTCCGGACTACAAGGGATGATCAGAAATAGACACCCGGCAAGGGGCATCTGCCACACACATCATGCCTCCCGCAGCTGCCATTGCTTTGACCAGAAACATCCCGCTTTCCACACTGACTCATCTGCAAAAGTCTACAGTCTACGGAGACGAAGGCAGCAGATGGTGTAAGAGCGAAAAGCAGCTAAATTAGAGCCCTTCTCTTCTCACAGGGGGGACAGAGAAGGCAGCTGCACCCTGCAAAGGGCAGTGCAGGGGACTTCACTCAAACCCTGTTTCTGCCAAGCCCCAGAGCACAGGGAAGATAACAAGCATATGGTAAAAAATTCTCTTCTCCATTTAGATCTAAGGCTCCACCTCCACCTAAGGCCCCACCTCCACCTAAGGCCCCACCCCCACCTAAGGCTCCACCTCCAAAGCCCCACCCCACCTAAGGCCCCACCTCCACCTAAGGCTGCACCCCCACCTAAGGCCCCACCTCCACCTAAGGCCCCACCCCCACCTAAGGCTCCACCTCCACCTAAGGCCCCACCCCCACCTAAGGCTCCACCTCCATCTAAAGCCCCACCCCACCTAAGGCTCCACCTCCACCTAAGGCTGCACCCCCACCTAAGGCCCCACCCACCTCCACCTAAGGCCCCACCCCCACCTAAGGCCCCACCCCCACCTAAGGCCCCACCCCCACCTAAGGCTCCACCTCCACCTAAGGCCCCACCCCCACCTAAGGCCCCAGCCCCAGGATCAAGGCTCCTCAGACCCTCTCTCTGCCCACCACATCCTCCAACTCTCTCAACCCCATGCCTCTGGGAGTCCCAGTGAAAAGACAACAATGGAGGGGGCATGATAAGCCTTTATTGGGAAAAACGTTGCCTGGTTCTGCCGGCTACATAGTGCAGTTTAAGTGCCATTTAAACCCCCACACTTCATTTCTAAAACAGAAACAAATAAGAACAGGGAAAAGATAAACCGTCAAACTCTAGCTCTCCACCTTCTTCAGCATTCGATCCTGCATTTCCGGGCAGAGGGACTAGTCATTGGCCCTTGTCCTGAGAACAGGGCACGGTTGTGAAGCCATCTCAGGAGGTACCAGAGAGAGATGGTGAAAAATGGGCCTTGGACAGACAGGCCTGGGGCTCAGACAGGCGTACGTCCAGTACCCAGAAAACAAAACTTAAAAACAGACACGCACAGGAAAAGAAGGTCCCCCAGAACCTGAGCTCGGGAAGCTGAGATCGATCAGCAGTGCAGCAGCATTCCAGCCAGGGCTTTGGTTTTCAAAGAAAGAAAAGTTCTGGCCCACCATCCCTAGCCACAGCCTCCAGTCTCCGGGGGAATGGAGCGGACAAACCAACAAGGGCCAGCAGATACTGAGTTAAAGCTGTGTGGAGGATCTGCCAAGGACACCTTAGACAGCCCCCCGGCAACGAGTAAGGCATGCAGGTGACATGGCATGGGCTGCATGGAGTGGATCGGGGTCCCATGTCTGGGGAGGAAAGGCACAGCAGATCTGCAAGTTCTTGGACCTAGTTTGCCCAAAGCCAGGCTGTGAGATGGTTTGGAGTGACTGAACAGCAGTCTTCTCTGGAGAGAACACAGAAGGAACAAGGCAGGCAGGAGATGGGGCGGGGGAGTAGAGGGAGGAGGAGGAAAGAAACTCTCTTAGGTGCGCAAAGGTCAGAGAACGCGCCCCCTGGGGCTCCAGTCCTGGTGAAGGCAGCTGTACAGCCTCTCGATCTTTCTACTGGGACTCGAACTCTTGCCCAGTTCTGCAGAGTCCAGTGAGACTACAGTTCCATGAAGGTTCCTTCTTCTTATCCTAAAATGCTTTAAACTTCACACCACTGTGCCAGCCCACTGAACCCCAACACAAGACTTCAAATTGCCTTCCTCAGAGAAGTCCTACCCAAATCATCCAGTCTGAGGAGTTCTGGTGTATGGTGCATCCCTGAGCTGCTCCAGGCTGTGGGCCAATCTGTCTGCAGAAATCACAAGCATGCCCAGGCTGCCTAGCTGACTAACGGACCTCGGAGGGTAAAGGGTCCTACACCTGCTGCCTCCCGGTAGCACACAGCTCCTGTGTCATGCTCTCAACCTGCCCTTACCCCAGCACCTCATGGTGGCACGTGGACTAGGCAGAGGCAGGCCTGGCAGTGCTGGGCAGTCCCACCCCAAGAGAACTCATGCTTTACACACACCTTGCATGTGTATGCCAGCCCAGAGGTCATAAAGGGAGGGAGAAGTTAGGTCAGAGGGTGCCACCAAGAAATGGCCTGAAAGCAAATAACCAATGAGATCAATAACTCCCGCAACCCTGGTCATTAAACATCAATGGGGGAGGGGCTCTGGGTACATGGAAGGAAGAGGAACGCTTTCCACCTCTCCCAGGGCCACCTAGCACGTGGCACAGGATTGGGAAGAGGTTGGGGCAGGGCAGGGACCACAGGCAGAGAACGTGGACAGGCCTGGAGAGAGTCTAACCACGGGCAGGAGGGAATGAGGGGAGGGACAGAAGTTTCCACAGCACGGGCCTTTGCAGTCGTCCATCCAGTGAGCTCTTTCCCTGGGGCCCTCATGGGGCAGTGACTTCCATGCCGAAGCTGGCGAGCAGGCAGAGATGGTCTGAAGAGTAGAAGGGGTTGGGTAAGCCATTGGCAGCCCAGAGAATCTCTTCAGAGAGGAGGGAGAGGCGGCCCAGGAGCTTGAGAGTCCCATCTCGATCCAGCCTGTGATCTGGAGCACAAAGCGGAAGCCAGTAGGTACAACAGCGAGCAGCCACGCTGCAGGGTAGACATGGACCTCAGCCAGAACTCGCACTTTGAATTCAATAGCATGCACATGCGTGTGTGTGTGCGCGTGCACGCGCACACACACACACATTCCACCTGACAGGCTGACTAGAAAGCTTCCCTGTGATAACATCAGTGAAGGAAGACAGGTACAGGGAGGGACACAGGGACAAACGGAACACACGCTCTGGGCCCAACATTACAAAGCTTTTGATTTTTCGAGACAAACAAATATAGACTCCAGGGGCTGGAGAGATGGCTCAGAGGTTGGGAGCAGTGGCTGCTCTTCCAGAGGTCCTGAGTTCAATTCCCAGCAACCACATGGTGGCTCACAACCATCTGTAATGAGATCTGGTGCCTTCTTCTGGCCTGCAGGCATACATGCAGGTAGAATACTTGTGCACATAATAAATAAATCTTTAAAAAAAAAAAAAAGAAAAGAAAAAAGAAAGGAAAGGAAGAAATATAGACTCCTTATATAAAACATGATTCCAAGCGTGGGCAATTAATCTAAACATTGTAAAAGTAATAAGCACACTAGGCACAGGGCTGGCACACTGCTCACCATAACCAGTGACAAGAAGAAAGAAGGTCTGACCCACCAAGTCCCTCCCCGACTTCTGGCCCTAGACAAGCCTAGTTTCTCCCAGTGCTCTACTTTTATCTCTGTGATGGGAACAGGAATGGCTGTCTCCACCCCAACCTGACACTACAAGAAGAGGAGAAAGCAAATGGGTAGAATGTGCACGAGGCTGGCAGGATGCCTGCTTCTGTGGTGCTCAGGTTCCTGTAACCCAAGCCACCAAAGACACCTACCACCAGCTATTCCCAGACACCCTCAGGTAGCTTTAGAAACCCGATTTCACCAGGCTTACCGGCTCGATTCTCATTCTCACAGGATTCGGCTGAGAAAAAAATGTAATCCACCGTCATCCCAAGACCTAAGGGCATCGTTGTGACCTCTGGGCGGCCATGCTGGGGCAGGAAATGGGTATATACTGAGGTCAGGTGGAGGCAGTGCTGGATGGTGCCTATAGTCCTACAAGGACAGAAGGTAAGACGTCAGCTAACAAAAACCATTCCATTTTCCCTCAGGCCACTTCCTCTGTGGGTCTGATGAGTATTTTTAAAGGATAATACCTAATGACAATTTCAAAGGTTGCTGACACCAGGAAATGTGTGGCAGTGTTAGTTCCTGTAAGGAAGTTCTGAGAGGCTGTGTAAGGTTGTAAAGAGAGAGTCTAAGTTTCAGTGGAGCCCCCAGCTGTGGTAGTTTGAATACTGGTCCCCAGCTAGTGGAACTGTTTGGGAAGGATTAGGAGATGTGGCCTGGGTGGAGAAAGTGTGTCACTGGGGGGTGAGCGTTGAGGTTTCAAAAGCCTACACCAGGCCAGGTCTCTCTCTCCTCTCCTGGCTATCCTCTCTCTCTGCCTGCTTCCTGTGGATCAGATGTGAGCTCTCGGCTACTGCTCCAGCACCATGCCTTCCTGCTGCCTCTGTGTTCCCTGCCATGATGGCCATGGACTAATACTCTGAAATTGTAAGCAACCCCCAATTAAATGCTTTCTTTTAAAATCTGCCTTGGGCATGGTGTTTCATCACAGCAATAGGACAGTAACTAGACACCAGGATACTGGAGATGCCACAACCATAATATATGCACCAAGGAAAGCTGGAGGTGTGGAGCAGAGCTAGCCTGAGAGAGAAACCATGTGTGCTATTAGCAGCAGAACCGGAGAGGTAGGACTACCCAAGCCTTTTGGAATCCAGATGATGCTGTCATGAGCCTGATTCCCAATATGGAGCTTCAAGGTTTAGTGTTCTTCCCTGCTGGGTCCTGCTCTTTTGGAAGGGGAATGGTTACTCTGTGCCATTGTATATTGGAAGTATGTAACTTCTTTTTGTTGTTTGGGTTTGTTTTGTTTTGCTTTTAATTTTTTTGAGACATGGTTTCACGATGTAGCCTTGGCTGGCCTAGAACTCACTATGTACCCCAGCTAGGCTGGTTTCAGACTCACAGAGATCAAGTGCTGGGGTTAAAGGTGTGTGCCTCCACACGCAGCTTCCTTCCTCTCTAGGGACTTACAGTGAAGACAGTTCCTGGAGTCAGAAGAGGCTCATCACTTACACTTTTAAATAATGTTGGAACTGTTAGAGACTATGGGGACTTTTGAAGTTGGGCTGAATGCATTTTGTATTGTAAGATTGCCGTGAACCTTGGGACATGGGGAAGAAAGATAAGGCTTAAAAGTGATGTGGTTAGTTGTCCAGGTGACAAGGGGTAGAGTTGTGCTGGTTAATGTCGTCGACTTGACAGGATCTTAGAA
This sequence comes from Peromyscus eremicus, assembly GCF_949786415.1. NCBI lineage: Eukaryota > Metazoa > Chordata > Mammalia > Rodentia > Cricetidae > Peromyscus > Peromyscus eremicus. Next base: position 84,778,899 of record NC_081430.1, read on the forward strand.
TCATGTCTGGGCATGCCTGTGAGGAATTATCTAGATTAGGCTGAGACAGGAAGCCCACCTCAACTGTGGGTGGCACATTCCACAGGCAGAGGTCTCAGACTTAACGAAGGAGAAAGCAGGCAAAGCACTGGCATTCGGTCCCTGTGCCCTGACTGCAGGTGCACATGACCGTCCACGGCTCTGCTGCCTGGATAATAAGCCCTTCCTCCCTTTGGCTGCATCTGTCACGGACTTTTAACACAGAAGGAAAACTCATACATTACTCAGTCTCATCAAATTCCTTCCCACACTAACAAGAGGCTGGAGATCTCCGCTAAAATCAACACAGAGACAGCAATGAAAGCTGAGACCCCTTACACTCCTCATCCCTATTCTCCATCTGCCTGGTAAAGAACACCAGTGTGCTCCTGGGAGCCAGCATGTCTGCCGGGAGCTTCTCCCTCGAGGAAGGACTTCATGGGCTCTCCACCTGTAAGAACATGACCTTGGCTTTTACATACATGCATGCCCTCAATAAGCTTATTAGGGAAAAGAGGGGGCTTAGCAAAAGTAGTGCCCCAGTCAGCCTTAGCACAGCCAGTGAGGGTCTCTCTCCTGCCTGGACTGAAAACTGAAAAGAACTGGAAAGAGGTTTACCTGGAGAAGACAGGCTCAAGTCCTGCTATCTCTTCCTCAAAGATACTCTCGGCCCAACCAGCAGGTCGATCTGTAGGGAGCCAGAGAGGAAAAGGTCTTGTTATCCACACCCTGTGCAGTGGGCTCGGAACCCTTCACCTTCAGACCCCTCTCAGACCCTGGCTGTACCGCTCCCGGAGGTCAAGGAGGGAAAGGGAAAGAAAAACAGTGATAAAAGGAGGAAGAGGAACCAAGGCTTAAAACCCTGCATGTTTTAAATAGGTTATACGGTCACATGGTACAAAATGAAGAAGAAAATCAACCAGTCAAGAGTCCCTCCCACTCAACACTCACCATTCACTTTTCTTGTACAGGGGCAACCAATGCTACAAATTCCTTATACAAAATTAGCACACAAAAGTAAGTAGCCATGTCCTTATATACAAGTGACAAGCATACTGAGAAAAAAAAAACCAGATAAACAGTACCTTTCACAATAGCTTCGAAAAATAAATAAAAATAAAATACCTTGAGGTAACTCTAACTAAGCAAGTGAAAGGCACTAAAGAAAGAAATTGAAGAATACACCAGGAGATGGAGAACTCTCCCATTCTCACAGATCGGTAGGATTAATACTGTGAAAATGGCCATCCTAACAAAAAACAACTTACCAGTTCAATGCAATCCCACCAAAATTCCAACACAATTCACAAAATTTGAAAAAAATAATCTTCAGCTTGATATGCAGACAGACAGACACAGACAGACAGACACACACACACACACACACACACACACACACACACACACACACGAACAGCTAAAGCAATCCTGAGTATGAAAGAACTGCTGAAGTATCACCATCTCAGATTTCAGGTTGTTTTACAGGGCTGTAGTAACAAAAACAGCATCGTATCCGAATGAAAACAGACATGTTGATCAACGGGATAATGTAAAGACCCAGACATAATTCTATACACCTACAGACATCTGATTCTTTTTTTTTAACAAAGACACCAAAAATACACCCTGGAGAAAAGAGAGCATCTTCAACAAATGGCACTGGTCAAACTGGAGAGCTGTCTGTAAAAGAATGATAACAGATCCGTATCTATCACCCTGCACAAAACTCAACTCCAAATGGGCTAAGAACCTCAAAAAAGACCAGATACCCTGAATCTGATAGAAGAGAGAGTAGGGAATAGACTTGAACTCACTGGTGCAGGAAAAGACTTTCTGAACAGCACAGACAGTAAGATCAACAATTAACCAAGGAACCTCATGAAGCTAAAAAACTTCCGAACAGCAAAGGACACCATCATTCGAGAAAAGTGGCAGCCTAAATAGGGGAAAAACTTTACCAATTTTATGTGTTCGTGTGTGGGAGTGTGGGGGGTGTGGTGAGAGATCAGAGAGAGAGAGAGAGGGAGAGGGGGAGAGAGAGAGAGAGAGAGAAAGAGAGAGAGAGAGAGAGATAGAGAAAGAGAGAGAGTGAGTTAGTATCTAGAAATAAAGAACTAAAAAAAAAAAAAAATGAACATCAAGAAAAAAATAGCCCAATTTAAAAATGGGGAACAGAACTAGAGTTTCATCAAAAGATGAAACACAAATGGCTGAGAAACACTTTTAAAACGTTCAACATCTTTAGCCATCAGGGAAATCCAAATTAAAACTGTTTTGAGATTTCATCTTTTCCCAGTCCGAATGGTCAAGATCAATAAAGCAAATGACAGCTCACGCTGGTGAGGACGTGGACACTTACTCCCTGCTGCTGAAGTACGAACTGGTGCAGCCCCGTGGAGATCAGGGTCTACTCAAAGAACTCTACTGGTGAGCATGTACTCAAAGGACTCTACATCTGACTACAGAGATACCTGCTCATCCGTGCTCATTGCTGCTCTATTTATAAAAGCCAGAAATTAGAAACAGCTCAGATATCCACCAGCTCATGAATGGATAATAGAAATATGGTATAATACACAATGGAATATTATTCGGCTGTTAAGAAAATGAGATTATGAAATTTTCAAGTAAATGGATGGCCCTAGAAACAATGGTCCTGAGAGATATTGGAGCATTGCACAGCCCCCAGCAGAGAAGCTTCTTCTGTGGTAGATGGGAACTAACACAGAGACCCACAACGGGACAAAGTGCAGAGTGAGAGACTTCGGAGCACCCAGTCCTGATTGGGATGTCTTCATCAAACCCCTCCTCTCAAGGCTCCAGGATCTCTGAGGAGGAGGAGGCAGAAAGATTCTAAGAGCCAGAGGTGGTGGATGACTCCAAGGAAACAGTGTCTTCCAGACTCCACAGGGGCTGTGATCACAAGACCCGCACAGGTTCAAACCACATCAATTCCCAGCACCAAGAAGGGGAATAGACACCAAGTGCCACCCCTAACCAAGAAGCTGATTGCTACTGAAACATGCTGGGAAAGGGAAAACCAATGTTCTTCAATGGAGTGTCATGGGGTATATCAACCATACTCGAGGGCAGGCCCCATGCCCAGGAGTAGCCAACACAATATGGACCCCATGTTCTTTGTATACTTTTTATTTCATTTTGATAGTTATTGTCTTACTGATCTTTTTCTTTCTCTTTCTTTCTTTCTTTCTTTCTTTCTTTTTTTTTTCGCTTTTTTTCTTCTTGAGACAGAGAGAGAGAGAGAGAGAGAGAGAGAGAGAGAGAGAGAGAGAGAGAACAGGTCGGGAGGTGAGGAGGATTCCCAAGGAGTTGGAGTTGGGGGAGGGGAAAGGACATAATTATACTATATTGTATGGAAGAAAATTTAAAAAAAAAACTTTAAAAGTCCAGAAATTCACACATCTATGACCCTTCACTTTTTGACATGGAGAAGATGAATGGAAACTGACCACCAGTGTGTATGGAAGTTCTCTGAGTGGTGATAAAAATGTTCTACAACTAAGACTCAAGAATTTAGCTCACGGGCTGGAGAGATGGCTTAGAGGTTAAGAGCACTGGCTGCCCTTTCAGAGGTCCTGAGTTCAATTCCCAGCAACCACATGGTGGCTCACAACCATCTGTAATGAGATCTGATGCCCTCTTCTAAATAAATAAATAAACCTTAAAAAAAAATAATTTAGCTCAGGGACAGAGTGCTTGCTTAGCAAACACATGCTCCCGAGTTTAGTCCCCAGTATGAAGCATATCACAGGGTGTTGCTAGAGTTTTCCTGCCTGGCCGACGGTCAGGGCAAATCTCTCTCAGGCTGGAGAATTTCTCTCCAGCTCCCGCCACCAAGGCCCGCCAGTCCCAGAGCCCACTTATAAAATAAACACACAGACTCTTACATTATTTAAACTGCTTGGCCATTAGCTCAGGCCTGTTATTGTCTAGCTCTTACTCTTACATTTAGCCCATTTCTATTAATCTTTACTTTGCCACGTGGCTTGTGGCTTACCGGTACTTTACATCTTCCTTGTCCTGATGGCGGCTGGCAGTGTCTCCTTGACTCAGCCTTCCACTTCCCAGAATTCTTTTCCTTGTCCCGCCTATACTTCCTGCCTAGCCAATGGCCAATCAGTGATTTATTTACTGACCAATCAGCAACACACTTGACATACAGACCATCCCACAGCACTTCCCCTTTTCTTTTCTTAAAAAGGAAGGTTTTAACTTTAACATAGTAAAATTACATATAACAAAACAATTATCAAGCAAGAATTACAGTTACAATATTAAAGAAGAGATCCTATCTATCTTATATTTGTAAGTTTAAGGTTTTATATCTAACTTATCTTTTATTATAACTAAGGAAAATTGTAAGTATCTAGTCTTTAACCACATCAAAGACCTCAGAAGGATATACTACTACCTGAGAAATGGAGAAGGATATAAGCAACTTTTAGGAGTCTTGTAGGGTAGACAGAGACAGCTGGCAGCCTGGACAGTCATTCAAAGTTCTCTTGTAAAGTTGGGGCATCTGTCTTCAGCCCACAGGCCTAGAGTCTCTTATTCACTTTTCTCTGTGTCCTGTAGAATGTCTGGCAGTTTTCTCTGCAAAGCAGGAACCTGAAGGACCATTTTGTCAAGCAAAGTTCAGTGGTCACCTTTGTATGGGTCCTGCATGTCCAGTTGATCAGGCAGTCCAGGCAAGAACAGTTTCTTGCCCAAATGGCTATTTTTGTCAAGGTGAAGATAAACTCCGTATGGAGTGTCTTCGATGCCCATCCTCCTCTCTGAAGTAAATCGGTGCTGTCAGGAGCAGACATGTCTCACTGTCCAGAAAGTCTAAATTTTTAAAACATTTTAAATGCCATATTCTGTAGGTCTTTGAAGTGTTTGAAGACTACCTATCTATCTGAAATATAACTATGTATACCTAGAAGACTTAACTAACATGGCTACAAATATGATTATCATAGATGACTAATTATTAATCTATTTTTTAATTATCCATTATAATTTTAAATGAGTTACATAAACATAATACCTCAAACAAGAATAGAAATATATATATACAGTATAACAAAATTAAGTTTAAATTTGTATCAATAAACTAAAATCTATAGCAATGTAAAACATTTTAAACAAGTTGTTACTCTTTCAAAGTAGGTTCATTAATCTACCCTTTCATCCTATCATATCTAAACTATCCCCTTTTTTTTTTTCTTTAGAAAGAGATTGTATTTATAATCAACCTGCTTTAAATAAAAATATTGGTTTTTCTCTGTCCCACACCAGAGGGCTCTTCTGATTTGGGACACAAGAATCTCTTAACCATTTTTTTTTTTTTTGAGCAATATGTCTGGGTTTAGAGGGGGAGTGAGCCAATTCCATCTCTAAAGCCAGCTTGGTATATTTGGGAATTTGGGCGTAGCTTCTCTTACTACTTCCTGCTGGAGGGGGGCGCTGTATCTTCTGGAGACAGAAAGAAAATTTTAGGATCATGGAGTAGTCTGTGAGGCTGTATCGTCTGAGCCAGTTGCCTTGAAACCATTCTGAATGTTGAATCATCTGGGCCATGGTGTCACTGGAGACCTTTCAGGGGGTCTGGGCTGGTCAAACCTGATGTATCTTAATCTGGAACAAATCCATAGTCTCTGGCTTTCTGTGGAAACAAGAGCAGAGACTCTTTTCCAAAGCAACATATCCTTATATCCAAATTTTGAAGTCAAGGTACCTTTAAAATATACATTTTGGCATAACTCAACAGCTTTTACAATCAAATGTTTTTCTGCAGTTACGAATATCAAAGAGAACATAATCCAGATTCTTTGTGTGGTAGCCATCTTTACGTGGCTTATTATTTTTTTTTATATTAGCTTGAGCCTATTTCTTTTAAACTGCAGCCTTCTAAGCCTGAAACGGCGCAGTGGCTGCTGGCTCCGCCCACTTCAGTTTCCCAACATGGCGGTGGTCCGCTTTCCGCCAGCTCTGGGAGCCGTAACTCTCAGAAATAGTGGGTCTACACTTTTACCAAAGTAGCGTGTAGCCCAGAAACCTCTTTTTTTGTTTTGTACTAGCAAAGGCTAAATCCACCACACAGTTTAATGTGCTACTTGCAGAGGCCTCATTCCCACCATACTGCAGGTCGAGAGCGCACGCTAGGAACCCGCCAGTAGCTCAAACCGGCAGCTGCCGCTCATTTGAGAGAGACAATTAGGAAGCTGTTTTTAAGTCCGTTTTAGAATCTTTTTTCTAAGTTTTTAGGTGGAAACTCTTGCCACCACGTTGGACGCCATTTGTTGCTAGAGTTTTCCTGCCTGGCCAACGGTCAGGGCAAATCTCTCTCAGGCTGGAGAATTTCTCTCCAGCTCCCGCCACCAAGGCCCGCCAGTCCCAGAGCCCACTTATAAAATAAACACACAGACTCTTACATTATTTAAACTGCTTGGCCATTAGCTCAGGCCTGTTATTGTCTAGCTCTTACTCTTACATTTAGCCCATTTCTATTAATCTTTACTTTGCCACGTGGCTTGTGGCTTACCGGTACTTTACATCTTCCTTGTCCTGATGGCGGCTGGCAGTGTCTCCTTGACTCAGCCTTCCACTTCCCAGAATTCTTTTCCTTGTCCCGCCTATACTTCCTGCCTAGCCAATGGCCAATCAGTGATTTATTTACTGACCAATCAGCAACACACTTGACATACAGACCATCCCACAGCAACAGGGCAAGAACAAAATGTTCTAAAATTACATTGTAGTCATGGCTACGCCAACTCTGAAATATACTAAGAGCCAGTGAACTTTAGAAAGTGGATTTTGTACTATATAAATTTCACCTACATAGAGTTTTTAATTAAAAGGGTAAAGGACTATTATGGACAACTTTGGCCAAAAAAAAACAAAAAACAAAAACAAAAACAAAAACTTGGTAATTCAGATGGGAGGAAATCCCATTTTCTGTATCTGCTTTTTTTCTATCATTTATTTTGTTGTTGTTCCTCCTACAAACAGAATCTTGCTTTAATTATGTCTTTAACAAAGTAAGAACATAATATGTGACCACTGCTGATTGCTACATATTAATTTACAACTAGCTACTTCCCAGGATTATCTTCATTTTAATGCTATTGGCCTTGGTTGTTTCTCTCAACCAATTTACACAGAGGTATCACCAACAAGCACCAATCTAAACACTTGTGTTTTCTTTCGCTTCTATTTCTGTCGGCTTCTCTGTTCCAACATAAATAATAGTCAGTGTCCCTGTCTTGTCCCTTACCCTAACAGGGATGCCACTTAAGATGCTTAAAGAAAGCATGTCTGGGGAGCTGCAGTGGCTTTGGTTTCTGTTCTTTATGGTGCTAGAGGCCAAATACTTCTATTTTGAACAAAGCATCTTGTGTTACAGACTGTGTGATTTCCTGACCACTCCGCCTCACCAGTCACATCATGGTTACTAATAAGGTATTACTTGAAACTTCAGCATTCTAATGCTAACTCTTCACTTTGAGTTGTATCCTTCATCACTACAATATACAAGACAAATCACAGTAACCAACAGGCTGTGTGCTCATGTATTCGTTTATTTTTATTTTGGGTGGTGCTGGGGATTGAACCCAGAGCCTTGCACATGTGAGACAAGCACCCTGCTACTGAGCTAGGGCCTCAGTCTTTCTTCTCAGCAATATTGGTTGGTTTGTTTCGTTTTGTTGATACAGGGTCTCTCTTATTAGCTCTGGCTGTCCTGGATCTTGCTCTGTAGACCAGGCTGGCCTCAAACTCACAAAGATCCCCTGCCTCTGCCTCCCAAGTGCTGAGATTAAAGGCATATGCTACCACATCTGGCTTCTTCTCAGCAAAACTGGAACGAATGTTTCCCACAGCACTTGGTTCTTCCCATGCATGTAGTTCTGTGTCCAAACAGCACCATTCTGGTAGTTACCCAGGACTCAAGGCCTCATATGAGATGTAATTCTTTCTACACAGCTGCAACATCTTTTCCAGGTCCTATTCCTTGATGGAAGTGGCCAACCAAGCAAGCACTTGTAAGGAAGAGCCTCGGTATAGCATATACAAACCAGTAGGCAATCTAGATTCAGAACTTCCCTGCTTGGGAAGCTGACCAGTCTTTCCCAGTAACCTTCTAGTCAGCTAACCAGTGGCTTACAAGAGTCATCTATTGGCAGCTGTTTCTTCCATAATGTACTAAATTTCATACATGGTTGCTCTTATTTAACACCTGAAGTGGAGGCTGGAGAGATGTCTCAGCAGTTTAGAGCACTTGGTGCTCTTACAAAGGACCCAGCACCCACATGCTGTCTCATAACCATCTGTAACTCCAGTTCCAGAGGATCTGAAACCTATTCTGGCCTCTGGGCACCACGCATGCCTATGGTGCACAGACATACATGCAAGCAAAACAATCATACACATAAAATAATCTGAAACTATTTTTAATTTGAAGTGCTAGGAGGATGGGTCAGTGAGTCAGAGTAACACAACACAAGAGTGAGGACATGAGTTTGCATCTCTAGCACCCACAAAAACAGCCACCCGCACTTTTTAAAACCTCTAAGTGCCAAGTGTGGTGGCTCACACCTATAATACTAATACTCAGAAGGCTGAAAGAGGAGAAGTCCTGTGAGTTCAAGGCCAGTCTGTGCTACACAGTAAGTTTTAGGCCATCCTGGGCCACAGAGTAAAGCCCAATCAAACACACAAGTGTCCATGAGAAAGGAAATACAGGGAACCACTTTAGTGTCTACAACAGTGTGAATATTTGTGAACCCTTACACACTCACAAGTTAAAATCCTAATTCCCCAGAAAACAATGATATGAAGAATGGCAGCTTTGGGAAGTATTTAGGCCACAAGTGTGGAATCCTCATTCTAATACTAAAGACCTTTTGAAAAAGTCATCTATACATAGATGAAAAGCAGAGATACGGAGTTAGTAACCCTATAATAATGGTACTACTAGACACAACAGGCTAACAAAAAACACAGTATCTAGAATGGGTTACCTCTTTTGGAGTAGCTGGCCAGTGGAGTCCCACACACACCCAAATATTACAGGCTACTGCCAGTGTTCTTAGTCACCCTTCAGAACGTGATGGTAAGACCCTGTTACTGAAGACACCACATACTTGAGTGACAGAACAAGGAGAAATCAAACTGGTACTGACCTAGAAGCTTCTCCCTATTGGCTAGCTTTCGAGTGCTAGAAGGTGCTCTGCATGCTACTGGAGGAGAAAAGTCATCAGTCTTACCCAGATGTGAACTCCTGTGTGAGCTACAAGGACCAGCCTGGCAGGATACACTTCCTGATGGACTGGTGACACAAATGTTATGGGACTTTCTGACTATATTTAAGGCCCACTTCACAAGACTGAATCAATACCCAGAACCACCACTGGAGCTAAGAACCTGTGGCTAGATAGGTCACAAGCCCTAGGGGAGAACCTACTACTGTTATTCTGCCAAACCAGTGGTTCTCAGCCTTCCTACTGCTGTGACCCTTTATTACAGTTCTTCATGTTGTAGTGACCCCAAACACAAAATTATTTCATTGCTATTTCATAGCTGTAACTTTGCTACTGCTATGAATTGTAATGTAAGTGTCTATTCTTTCCAATAGTCTTAGGCAACTCCTGTGAAAGGGTTCATTTGATCCTCAAGGGGTCACAACTCACAGTTGAGAACCACTGTGCTAAACAGTCATTAATGGAATTAGTGTTCTGATATAATATGCCCAAGAGAGATTCCCCATCGTGGAAAATGGGGAGGGGAGATCACTACACTTAGAAACATTAGCGAGAGAGAGCTTTAATTTAAATATCCTACTTAAGAATCATTATGAGTGGGCTGGAGAGATGGCTCAGCAGTTAAGAGCACTGGCTGCTCTTCCAGAGGTCCTGAGTTCAATTCCCAGCAACAACCATCTATAAGATCTGATGCCCTCTTCTGGCATGCAGGCATACATGTAGACAGAGCACTCATACAACATAAAACTCATAAAACAACAACAAAAAAAATAAAATAAAATTTTAAAAAATTAAATTAAAAAAGAAAAAAGGAATCATTATGAGCCAGGCAATGGTAGCACACGCCTTTAATCCCAGCACTAGGGAGGCAGAGGCAGGAAGATCTCTGTGAGTTCGAGGCCAGCCTGGTCTACAGAGTGAGTTCCAGGACAGCCAGAGCTACACAGAGAAACCCTGTCTTAAAAAAATCAAACAAAGAATCAAAGAATTGTGGAGGCTGGAGATGGCTCAGCAGTCCAGAGCACTTGTTGCTCTCGCAAAGGACCCAGGTTCAGTTCCCTGCACCCACATGGCAGCTGACAACCATCTTTAACTCCTGTTCCAGAGGATCGGACACCCTCTTCTGGCCTCTAAGGACACTGAAAGCAATTGGTGTACAGACATATAGGCAGGCAAAACACTTACACACACTTAAAAAAAAAAAAATCAGTCTTAAAAAAGGAATCATTTAAAAAAAAAAAGAATCATTCTTTCACAAAGGAAGTTGGGAAGGTAAGAATCAGTGTTTTACATCACACAGTGGGGGCGAGGTAAAGCACTAGTTACATGCTAGTCAGTTCTGGAAGTCAAGCCACATGGCCAGCACTGGATGTCCCTTTGCACTAGGAGGTCACCATTGAAGTGAGTGTCACAGACAAGGTGGCATATTTTGTTATGTACTTAAAACTGGGTAACTCTGGTATTAAACTAGAAGTTGTATCTGTTCACATATTTAAACAGATCCTCTAGAAAACCATTTGCACACAGTAAACCTTTTCATTTCTGGTCTACAGTGCAAGCTTTGCAGATGGAGAGTCTCTAAAGAGATTCAACAGTAGCCTGTTCAGCCCTGGATTGGGGGCAACAAAGCGTGTGGTAAGCATGTGTGCTCATCCGTACTCTACCTCAAGTGTGAAAACACTGCAATTGGTTTGCACTGTTACTCAATCGTTCCCATTATAACACTTTTTTGATACAGATCTTGTTATGTAGCTTAGGCTGAATGGCCTCGATCTCCTCGTCCCCCTCAGCCTCCTCAGCACCACCATGCCCAGTACAACAATTCTTTTCTACTTAGAAAGTGATTATCGTGTGTAGGTTAAAGGTCTTGGTCTAATTGTGTTTGCTATTACGTTTCAGTGCTATTTTATGTTTCATTCAAGTGTGCACTCATTTTTTAAAATACTCTATTCTTTTTTTTTTAATGGTTTTTTGAGACAAGGTTTCTCTGTATAACAGCTCTGGCTGTCCTGGAACTCACTCTGTAGACCAGGCTGGCCTTGAACTCATAGAGATTCACCTGCCACTGCCTCCTGAGTGCTGGGATAAAGGCGTGTGCCACCACCGACTGGCAAAATAATCTACTCTTAATATAAAGTTATCCATGTGAGACTGTTATTGTTTTATTTGGGGATTTTGTAATCTTAAAATTCTGAGCTGAGCTGCTGGCCCTGAATGAGACAGCTGTATCATCTCCCCCAAGGCCACTGCCGAGGAAGTGCTCTACTACTGCGCACACCCCAGCTCCCTACTTTTACTCTGAGCACCACGGCTTAGTTTTCATCTTCTGATGTTAGGTGCCTGGCCTGAGTTCTTTAAGACAACTGTTTTATTTTTTGTACTATGTTATAAAAATAACCACTTCCACTGTTTGAGAACTTCCCACATGCATATAATGTGTGTCTCTTGATCAGGCCCTCCCAGCTCCCCGCTCTTCCAATGTTCCCTGGATCCCCATCACTGTTCCCTCCCAGTTCTGTGTGGGTGTTTTTTCAAAGCCACTGAGTTCACTTAGTGCTGCCACTACGTGCAAGAGTATAGGGCCATCTGCTGGATCACAGGCAGTCTCACAGGGGCCACATCCCTAAAGAAAACAAACTCTCAGAAGCCATCAACTGCCAACAGCTCCTCAGCTAGGGATCGTCTCATCTTTTTATTCACGGAGACATAATCATTTCCATAGCTCCAATGTTTATCTTTGAAGCATTCTTTCACTATCTTCCTTTTCTAGAGCATCTGTTACCTGCCTTTGGTTTTCCACTACTTCATATATTTAGTGGAGACTCCACAGTATTACTTTGAGCAAGGCCAGCTTTGAGTTAGCTATGGTATTCTATACCAGCTATTTATATAAAGGAAACACTGAGCACATGGTCTAAGTAATAAGAATTTTGCTTTTAACACAGGATTCATCTTCACTTCTCTGGAGCCAGAGGGCTACGCAGCTCTGGAAGAACCGCCATCGCCCCTCAGACACTCAACAGCCTGCTGACTGAAATGCAGCCTGATTCCCCGAACAGTCCTCCTCACACGGCCTTTCAGGAACAAAACAGTCTGCAGACTTTTCTATCATGCTGTATGCATTCCACTCGTGTTGAAAAAGCAAGAGATTTGGGGATTGTCCCTCAAACGGCATGCCTCAAATGTCCCTCAAATGGCATGTATTGGGGAAATACAGTGTAGTTCTGAGATCTATACAGCCCATAGGTAAGACTCCATATTTCCTCTGGCATCCCAGCCCATTTCCCCTTGTAGCCATTACAATTCACTGCGGTTTACACCATCGGATCTCCTAGCTGTATAAAAGATGGAGTTTGCCTTTGGCTTTTTTTACTCCATCTTCATTATTACTTTGAAGTGGTTTCAGAGATAAGAAAGTGTCTTGTCTCTGAAACCGTTACATCTAAACTGGAAGTTCTCCACAGGAGCAAGTTGTTCTTGTGATCAGGCCCTCTGCTGCCTCTCAGTTTCATAGCCCTGTGATGTAGGCATCGTCTCCCCTACAAATGTTAAATTCTAAAAAGGTTAACTGGCTTACCCAGTCTCAGAGCTGGTAAGAACCCAGGGTTCTTGTTTTAAGGTCCAGTGCTCTTATCCAAATATACATCCAATGCATGCACTCAACTCACCTCGCTTCTTCTAAACTCATTATCAGAAGCTGATCAAGAACTGACTTTAGAAGAGACTAGGAACGGGCTGGAAAGATGGCTCAGCAGTTAAAAGCACTTGCTCTTGAAGAGGGACGCAGGTTCAGTTCCCAGCACCCACATTTAGAAAGTTCACAACCACCTGTAACTCCAGCTCCAGGGATCTGACGCCCTATTCTGTCCCCTGCAGGCACCTACATGCGCATGGTACACATATCTACACGTACACACAAAATAAACAAAGCTTTTTAAGAAGAGGGAGAGAGGAGACTAGAAACCAAGAAGTTATAAATGTCGGGGTGAGGAAAACAGGCCCCTGTTACCTGGCTTAGTGTCTGTTACTCCTTCCATGAGGACCAGTCCTACCGGCCGCTGACAAGCGATGTTGCAGAAGCGGAATCGTAGCAGGAAGTCTCGGCCATACTTACGTCTCTCTATAAACCAGGAAACGCCATACAGTGAAAGAAAGGCAAAAGAGTCCCATGCTGAGAGCACCTGAGCACCAGGAACCTTCTAACATAAGAGCACAGAGGAGATCTGCCGCTGAGGACGGGGAGATTCTTTCATTTCAGTCAGCGGCATATGGAGGACAATGAGAAAAGCGGGAACTTGCTAGGAAGCTCCAGGAGGTCACACTTCCTCTTGTTATCGAGAGCAAGCTCTCACCCCACATGAACATGAAGGCCATGTTGGAGGCCAGCCTGGTCTACAGAGTGGGTTCCAGGACAGCCAGGGCTATGTAGAGACCCTTTCTTGAAAGAAAAACAAAAATACAAGAGGAGGAATGTGGTATGTGAGGGCTGGAGAGACGGCTTGGCCATTAAAAGCACAAGTTACTCTTGCTTGTGTTACCCAAGTTTGGTTCCCAGCACCCACGTGACAGCTCACAGCCATCTGTTAACCCTAGTACCAAGGGATCTGAGGCCTTCCTCTAGCCTCTGAAAGCACCAGACACACACATGGTGGATACAGAATCATGCAGACAAGAAAACAAAAACAAAACAAAAAAAACAAAAAACAAGCAAACAAAAAACCTACTTCAAACCAACGAAAGAATGTGTGCTTACCTGATCTCTTGGGATGACAGGAAGTGACATACTGGCAGCAATCAGTGATGCCCAGGGAGCTGGGCCACAGTGGGGCCTGCAGCTTCCTCTGGTAAAGCTGATGAGAGAAGTCTTCCTGTCCAGAAACCTACAAGAAAGAGCAAGGTGGAGATGAGGAGGCCAAGACAGAAAATGGAAACGACTCATGTCTGGGGGCATTTGAACAAATACAAACACACACAGTCAGACAGTGTACACATGAAATGAGCAAGCCACGTGAACCTCAGGGGAAGGCAGCAAGAAGAAACTAACATTACATTCTCACTAGAAACACTTAAATGTCCATGAGATAGGGGAGAATGGAAAGAGAGTGAAGAACAAGTCAAGGAAAACAAAACTGTATGAGCATGTGGTCCTAAGGTTCACGTCAGAAAAATCTACGCAATCCTCCACCAGGGAGGCTGACTCTCAACAGAATTTGATTTGTAATGGATACAGGTTTATCCTGCCATCCTCAACTCTGCATCTTCTAGATCTGTTATTGGGAAACCACGGGGTAAAACCAAACAGGGAATGCACCAAGCACTTTACCGTATCTCTGTCACCATCCTCAGTCAAGGTCATGAGCAGCCTGGGAACGGACAGAGCGCATGGGGGAAACATTCAGCAATGTCAGTCATCTGCACATCCCCAGTGTGGGCAGCAAAATTCCCTTGATTTCATTTAACAACAAACATCTGAATGCTAACCATGTGCAAGGCACTGGGATAGACTCAGGACAGACACAATCCCTCTGCCCTGAAAGGACATAAACATTGTCTATAATCCAGAGTAAAAGAGACTTGGAACTGAATGGCCACTTAAGAGCTATGACTTTAGACAAGTTACTTACTTATGTTCTTTAAGTTAGTATCCTTTGCTAGGAAATGGGACACTAATACTACTAATACAATAAAAGTCTTACACTAATAATAACCACTACCAATTACTGACTGCTCCCTTTGAACGAGGCACTGAAAACTTTACATGCACCATTTCACGTAATCATAAAGTATCTACTGTTGGTCCCATTAAATCCTCAGTGTACAGATGAAGCAAAGGGGGCTTGAGAAAGTTCCCTAACTTGCCAGGACGGCAGAGCAGGGACTTGAATTCAGGGCTGTCTGGTTTCCAAACAAGTGCTCTCACAGCCAATGCCTAACAGTGCCTGCCATTTGGTAGGCACTCAGCAAATTCTCCTGCCCCTGAGCTTCTTGAAGGCAGCTCCTGTAGAGCAGGCTAATGCCCTGCTCTAGGCAACCAGGACACTGCCAGCACTTAAGTAACCTCATTCAAATAAAAGCCCAAGTACTCAATAACAGTTCCGTCACTTTGTGTCCCCTCTCCACCGCGCTCTGCCAAAACTTAAGCAATAAGCTGAACCAGAAGAGACAAGAGAGGAGCAAAGAGATTAAGTAATGTACAATAAAGTCAGCACAAGCTGATAAAACCATGAACTATCTATGCTACCACTATGTGGCAGCTGTAAGAAATTAGATTCAAATGCAAATTATTGACTGAAAGAAAAAAAGCCCCAAACAAAAACAGTACTGTGTTGTGTTGATAAACAAATGCGGCAGACTTACATATCTCCTGTTATGGTGATCACAGCACAGTACTAAAGGCCAGACCACGTGGTTACAATTCTTGAGCCCTCCACTAACTGCATGACCTAAACAAAATTATTTACCAACTCTGTGCCTCAGTTCCTGCATTTATCAAGATGGAAGCAATGACAGGAACAGGGAAAATTGAAGAGTTGATGCATGTGAAGTGCTCAAAATTACTTGACACACAGCTAAGGGTTTAATAAATGTAAATTGTGATACTACTATAGGAGCATAAATACCACTGTAAATGCAAGAATTCTGCTAAACTTGGAGTCATCACTTCCCTCTACATGGATGGTAGGGGATTTGGGCAATAAAGGGATATTTTCTCTTATTTTGTATTTTAATTCTTAAACAATTTATAAGGCTCACTTGCAAATTAAAAGATGATACAAATGGGAAGATGTTCCATGTGCTGGAGGTACTTATGTGCTGCTAGCCTCCAGGAGCAGACACTGCTCTTCCACATCAGCAAGCCACAGTCAGCTGCCACAGAAGCAGCACTTGACGCCAACCCCCAGCTCTCTCCCTCATCCATGTTCCCACCCCAGTGGCTGCCCCACTTCACCTTCCAGGCTGGCATCCCATTGTACTGGAGCTCTCCATCCCTGATGAAGTTGTAGAGAGGTGAATCAGGGACAGAATTCAGGTCCCCACACAAGATGATAGGGCAGTGGCTGCCATCTGACAACCTGGCCACCTTGTCCACTTCGGCCAGAAGAATGGCCATCTGGGCCAGCTTGACATCACCCCGACGTGGGTTGTACAGGACATGGGTATTTGCCACGCATAGGGGAGCCACTGAGACTTGCCCCAGACCTTCTGGGACTAGCGGCTGCAGCAGCAACACTAAGCCCACATTGTCCCGATTGAGGAGCTCCAACCCCGGTCGGAAGAACTCCACAGGGCTGGCGCAGAGCAGACGGAATCTGGTGGGCTTGTAGCACACAGCACAGCCATCCGTTTTACACCCCGTCCTCCTCTTGTAAAAACAGGTGAAGCCTGTAAGGAAACACCACCATGGAGATGGGTCAGAGTCGGTGAATCCTCAGTCCCTTCCGACCACTGCCTGAGGCACCGATCCTGGAGCCCCATAAGAGTGAGCTCTTGCTACCTCTGGGTTCTACAGAGACTCCCTTACAGCCATAACCAGAGGCCTGAGGGACCAGAAAGGGGAGGAGCAAGAGATGCTCACAAGCAACACAAGACAGGAAGAACAGAGGCTTGTCACCAGAGGCAAAACTGGCTCCAAAGGGGGTCCTGTGACCCAGAGGGTTACCAGCAACGTGGCTTCCCTAGTCCCTAGTGCCTTGAATCTAGAGCCAGACAAGCGGGAGTCCTGACTCCACAACCTACTAGCTTTGTAGTTTGGGGATTTTGAGCAAGTGAAACCAATTTTTGGAACCTGTTTCTCATCTGTAAAATGGGATTACTAACACGCAGCCTCATGGAGTTCGTGGAGCTGGTTACTTCAAAGATTTCAAAAACTAGAGCTCTACTTTCTCACCCCCACATGAAAAGAACTAGCCCACAGGCAAGGCTGCTGGTTTACTAAGACACAAAGAAGAGGAGGTCTCTTGAGGAGAGAGTCTGCAGGGCTGGAGGAGGAAGGGCTGGCGGAAACGCTGGGGAGCTGCAGTGTACCCATCATCCGCAGAGAGGGCTCCAGCTGCTCCCAGTAATGGTCTTCCTGGACTTCCTGAAGACACAGGATCTGGGAAATTGACAAGAGAACCAATCACTCCAGGGGGCCAGAGGCAATGTGAGGACTCCTACTCCCTAGGAGCAGGCCCCCAGACCAGATTGAGGGTCATAGTGAAACTTCCCACAGGGCTGACTTCCCAGACAGATGGCCACCACCAGTAAGAGCAGGTGTGTTAGGGTTCCCCACCCTGTGAATTCCTGTGTAAGGGTGCTAGAAAATGTATACTAGAGAATCATCTTGGCATCTGCCCAAAACACTTCACTCCAGGGCAAGCAAACTCAAACCTGTTTGCCATCCATAGAGCCAAAGATAATCTTAGCTTATCTGGCACTACTGTCATCATCTGAGTAGCTATGGAGTAGGATCTCATTCTCCCTAAGCATCAGAAAATAGCCTGGGTCCTACACCTAGGCAAGATGGTGCATCTCCCTCTTCACTCACATCAGGGTCCCAGTGCTGGAATTCCTGCATGAGGTTGGCAAAGCGGTAATTCCAGTTGAGGATGTCTGGATGGCAATGCAGATAGAGCTCTGAGCTCTGCTGCATCAGATCCTGGGCCAGGATGTTATATGACATCAGAGTGAACTGGAACTGAGGGCCATCCCCTGCCTCCAGACCCTGAGCATCTGGCTGCGTGGAGAAATCCTCCCATTCTCGCCACAGGATTTCTGCAAAGGGGTCAAGAGAAGAGTTTGCAGGTTGTCCAGCGGCCAAGCCACTACTACCCAAAGTCACAATGTCATGCCTGAGGTTCCTTTCTCCATTGCCCCTGCCATCCATCCCTCTCAGGGCATTTTTTGGAGCTGATAGTAAAGCTCCTCAGAGCTAGAGATAATCTCGGCCTGTCCATCACCGTATCCCCTGGCTACCTAGCACTAGCATATGCTCAAGAATACTTAGGAGTCTAACAAGTTCCCACCTATGATATAACCACGAGTCTCTGGGGAATAATGCAGTGGGTATGATGAATAGTCTCCTGGGGTTAAAGACATGTGGAGAGTAATTTCAGCCCTGAGTGCTTTCTGTATCTACACCTGGTTTCTGGTGATACCATGAAGCACCTGAACGGATTTCAAACCACTATTTAAGCCACATAATTTTCTTCACATCTTCATAGACTCCCAATATAAGTACAATAAATGAGCCGGGCAGTGGCGGTACACGCCTTTAATCCCAGCACTCGGGAGGTAGAGGCAGGTGGATCTCCGTGAGTTCGAGGCCACCCTGGACTACAGAGTGAGTTCCAGGAAAGGCGCCAAAACTACACAGAGAAACCCTGTCTCGAAAAACCAAAAAAAAAAAAAAAAAAAAAAAACCAAAAAAAAAAAAAAAAAGCAACATAAATGGACCCAGTTATTCTCCTGGAGGCAGAGTGGAGGCCCTGAGAGCTCTCTACCCCTACCTCTACAAGACCCTGCCTGTGTCACGTTTGCAGAGCAGCAGTGTAGAGTTTCAGAGCTAAGGCTGGGCCTCGGTTCTCTAACTGCAAGACATCAGGCAGGTCCCACTGCCTCTCTGCACTGTGACGTTTCATCTGTAGGCCCCTGAGGACAGATCTGATGACCTTTAAGACACCCCCAATATCTGATCCTGCAAGAGTCAAATAAATGTGGCAGCAGAACTCCCCACTACAGGATCTTTTCCAAACGACCTGCACGTGGCTCCCTATGCTGGTTGCCAGACTCACCATGATAGGGTATTTCCATCGGGGGAGGCTGCAGCTGCTCCAGGCCTTCAAAGGGCCACATGGAAGTCTCTTCCTGGAGCATAGGCTCCGGTGCTATACTCCAGGCCACCATCGCAGGGTCCTCTTCCCATTGCTCTGCAGCCATTGCGCCCATTGGGAGGACAGCGCAATCTGCATACTGGGGCCCTGTCTGCACAGGGACAGCTGCCCACAAAGGGCCCTCAACCTCGGCCAGTGGCTCCTCCCCTGGCACCTCAGGGAAAGGCTGGTCCAGGTTCTCTGCTGCCCGAAGGTCACTCAGCTGCCTGCTGGACCACTTGTCCTCCGAGGCAGCATCCTGTTCTCCAGAATTATCCATCAGGAGTGCCAGACTGCTCTCAGCTAGTCCCTTATCTGCAAGAGGACCCTCACTCGCAGTAGAGAGGGCCTGGCTCCAACCTTCTTCTTGCCACTGCTGCAGCAGGCCCTCACACTCCTCCTGGTCCGGCCCCCGAGGGGCCATGGCAAAGTTACCCTCTACCTGGGGGGACGAGCTCTTCGCCAGAAGGGCATTTTTTCGACACGTAAAGAAAGCATCTAGAAAGGAAACAAAGTGTGAGGTTATAAGAAGACAGCAGCACTCATTCCACAGTACTCCTCTGCTAGCACAGGAGCCTCATAGGAGCAATAACCACATCCAGCTTGCTCAGATTGTACTGCCATAGCCTTCCCAACCTAATACCTGGAACATCGTCTTAGCAGTGCTTTCTATGCGCCAGACACTGTTTTAATTGCTTTACGAGTATTAACCAACTTGCATGGCAGGGACCCAATAAATTTCAATGCAAGAATGAAAGAACAGCTAATCCCAGGGGATAACCTAGAACACAGATGGGCACATACAACCTCATCCCTTTTCCTGGAAGTAAACCCCACTGTTTAATTTTTGATTTATTCATTTTATGTGTATGGGTGTTCTGTCTACATGCATGTCTGTGTATCATATAAGTGCCTGGTACCCATAGGGGTGAGATAATGGTGTGGGATCCCCTGGGCCTGGAGTTACAGATTGTTGTAAGCTACCACATGAGGGCTGGGAATAAACCAAACCTGGGTTCCCTAGAAAAACGGCCAGTGCTCTTAACCATTGAGCCATTCTCCAGTCCTGAAGACACTACTTCTAACATCAACTCTCGGGGCCTGAAAACCACATTATATTAGAACTAACACATGACCATGAAATAATACAGAAGCATAGCCTTGTAACAAAATGAATAAAACTGACCCTAAACAATGCTCCTTCAGAAGGGCTTACTCTTGACCTTAAGATGAGAACCAGAGTTGTTCAAACCAGGTAAATCCCAAGAGTTTTCAAGCTCTATAGACTCCCTAATCTATGAAAACATTCCAAAAATGATAAAGTGGACGGTCTTAAAAAAAAAATCAACTTACTTTTTAACAAAACCCCTAGGCCTCTTCCCAGAGCTATTTATTCCACCCATAACGTTTTCACAAACCTCATTATCTGTTTTCTCACTCCATAACACATCAGACTGTAAATCAGAAGGCACCAGCCACCGACAGTGACGAGACAGCTGTCACATCTCTGCTGTGGCAGCCATGAATGACAGCCAACAGGGAATAAAGCAGGCAGGGAACTCTAAAACGGGAGCTTCAGAGTTAACGTTTTGATGACAGCCAGTAACGCCCCTCCCAACACACACATGCACACACACCAGAGCTTATTTACATGTCGGAACAAATGACATGCCCACAGTGATGGCCCACGATCATTAGACACTCATTTTTCTCGACAATTTTTTAGAGGAATGAAAAACTTCAAAATGGTGAAAATTCAAATATCCATGTGAACTATATGAATTTATGTCCCTCTAAATAAGTGGTAAATCCGGGCCAGCAAGATGGCTCAGCAAATAAAGGCACTTGCCGAAGAAAAGGGTGAAGGAACCAAATCCACAAGCTGGCCTCTGACTTCCGCAAACCATGGCAAGCCCCACCACCACCACATACACACATTTTGTGCACACGCACACACACACACACACACACACACACACACACACACACACACAGACTAATAAATAAATCTTTTAAAACTTAAATCAGTGGCCAGGAAGTGGTGGCGCACGCCTTTAATCCCAGTACTTATGAGGCGGAGTCAGGTGGATCTCTGGGAGTTCAAGGCCAGTCTGGTCTATATAGTGAGTTCCAGGACAGCCAGAGTTATTACACAGAGAAACCCTGTCTCCAAAAAAAAAAGAGGGGGGCAGGGCTGGAGAGATGGCTTAGAGGTTAAGAGCACTGAATGCTCTTCCAGAGGTCCGGAGTTCAATTCCCAGCACCCACATGGTGACTCACAACCATCTGCAATGAGATCTGGCACCCTCTTCTGTATACATAATAAAAAAATAAATCTTTAAAAAAATTAAATCAGTATTTTTCAACTAGGTGAGGGAGGCAGATTTTGCCCTTAGGGAACAGCAATGTCCAGAGCCACTGTGGGACCACAACTGTGACAGTGCCATTGGTCAAGCGGCAGGGATGCCACCAAACATCTTATAACACAATAAATGGTCTGCTCTAAAATGTCAAGAACGCTCTCAAGCCACAGGCTGGTTGCTGGGATTCAGTTACCAACTTGCTAACTACCTGTCCCTTGAAACATTATATATGGCACATACCAGAGGAGCTTTGGTGGTGGTTGTTTTTCAAGAGGAGAATGCTGCTTAAACAAAGCTTTTTCAAAATACCAAATATGCAAAATTAATGTACTTGTCACTTTATAATGTGTGGGTGGAAGGCTCCTCTAAAGTCCCTAGAATTCTACTGACTGGGAACCCTGTGGACTAATATTAAGACTACCATTGTAGAGACTAGATAGCCACATAATTAAAGGACTATGTTGGGTTCTCTGTAAACAGTGACTTCTGCAGGATTTCCCATTCCTGAGAAGTATGGACACCCCTTCCCGAAGCCTCTGGAAACCCATGACGGCCAGCAGGCCATGTGTTGGCATGAGATACAGAGAACAACCGGACAAGGCTCTGCTGAAGCTAGCAGTCTAGTGGAGACAATGTTTTAAAAATTTTAATATTTGATATAAAAAATATAGTATCCGTCACCCACAGAGTGCAGCTCCACAAAGAAAAGGCACAGAATGCAGTTAGTTGGGCCTCTTATTTCTAAGAAAACCCTTCTTGATACTGCCCCCTTAAGCTACAGGCGAAGTCTGGGAATTCTGCGGGACCTCAGAGAAAAACTGGGGTTGCATGAAAGCCTGCTGATCTCAAAAGCAGAGAGAAGGCAGATTATGCAGAAGTGACAACCACCTCCCTCACCAAGGCATCCAACCTATCACATCTCTCTCTCTCTAAACACTTGCTCCAGACGCGGAGGTTTAAACGCCTCTGGCTTCTGAGCATTAAGTTGTTGGTTTTTTTTAACTAGACGTGAACCGCCAGAGGCCAGCAGATGACAGGCCGCCGTGAGAAGCCTCGGTGAAGCGAGCCCACCGTCTCAGGGCACGCCGCTCCCCGATTCTACCTGCCGAGAAGTCCGGTCCTCGCCTGTCCGGGGTTGCCACCGCTCCCGACCCCCGGGAGTGTCTCCGCCTGCCCCAGCCCTGGGTCCACGTTAACCGTGGCCCGACGTCACCAGCCCACAGCGTGAGGAGGGGCTGCCCACGAGAGTCGCCAGCCAGCCCGAGCCTCGTGGGGCCAGAACGGCCCGCGGACCGCCGGGCTCAAGGGCCACCTCACACCTTGCCGCCAGGCGAGGACCGCGGGTGTGAGGCCCGCCGCTCCACCCTAGGGCCCGCGGACACAGGTCGCAGCCCCAGCTGCCCGCCCCACAGGACGCGAGGCCGGTACCTGAGAGGGAGCGGAAGAGGCGCGCGGCCGGCAGCAGCAGGTAACACAGGCACGACGCGATCATGGCCGGCCGCCTGCCCGCGCCGCCGCCCCTCCAACACCGCCCGCCGCACACCGGTCTCCCTCTGTCTGGTCCCGCCCCGCGCCGCCCAGGCTCCTCCCCCACGCCGCCCAGGCTCCGCCCCCACGCTGCCCAAGCTCGGCCTCGAGCCGCCCAAGCTCCGCCTCCACACCGCCCAGGCCCCGCCCCCGGTCATCGCTTCAACAACAACAACTTTATTGGGAGTAAGTGGGGGAAGGGAGTGTTGCGAGGGGAGGGGCTGCCTTGGAAGGCGCCGGCTTCCATGGCAACGGAACAGCCGGGCGTGAATCCCATTACTCTTGTATGCCAACTTTAAAAGTTCATTTAAATAAGCAAATATAAATAATAAAATTAAGGGGCCCGTTGGAGGCTCTAAAGTACCTTTAAGAGCCCACTGTTTTATTCTCCCTTCTACTACGACCTAGGTGTGGAACATCATATGCCCTTTTTGACCCTTTCCTCATCAGTAACACGAAAGACTGGACTTTTCGCTAAGACGTCTGGCCATAACTTCTGTAACTAACCCTTCTGAGCCAAGAGGACAGGGGACAAATTCTTCCTCATTCCCACACCTCTTCTAGCCTTTACTGTTTCCCAGCTCAGATTCTAGGTCACAAATGGAGTCCTCTCTTTCTTCAAACACGAGATTTTTACTTCCTCCACCTGTTCCAAATGGGTTATGGGGGAAAGGTGTGCCCCATCGGGAGGGAGAAATGGAGGGAGAGAAGACTCCACAAGATCAGGGACCAAGACTGAATGGTGGGTAGTGTGTTTATCAGGAGGTAAAAATGACGAGGCCCATTGAAATGAAAGAAGTATTCCTCAATACCAGAAACCAAGTGTGACTGACAGTTTGTTTACCATGTATCTCTAGTGTACCTAATACTAGGTCAGTGTGGTAGTCTGAATAAGGAAGTGTGTTGTCGCTGGAGGCTGGCTCTGTGGTCTTGAAAGACTCATACTCTTTTCAGTGTTTTCTCTTTGCCGCTTGCAGCTTGAGATGTGAGCCCTCAGCTCCCGTTCTACCACATGCCTGCTGCCTCTGCTCTGACATCGTGGACTCTTAGCTCTCTGCAACTGTAAGCTTCAAATAAACCCTTCCTTCTGAAAATTATCTTGGTCGTGGCGTTCTATCACAGCAATAGAAAACTAAAGCTGGGCGTGGTAGACCACTCTGGAGACAGAAGCAGGTGGGTTCCAGGTTAGCCAGAGCTACAAAGACCTTGTCTCAAAATAAATAAGACGGCCAGTCACATAGAAGGGACTAATGACTGGGTAAAGTGTGTGTGTCTCTTAAGCGAAGGCCAGTTCTTCCATCAAGTCTGTGCTAACCGAAGACCCCTTTGAATCTCTCTCCACCTGTCTATCACCGTCTTCTGCCTCAGCTGTGACCTAAGGGACGAAGGACCACACTGTACACCCAGTTTCAGTACCCAGTGCCTGAGCTGTGCCGTTTCCAATTTGTGGCTGGAGCCTTGGCTGTTCAGGGAAGCCCTCCGGGGAGTCACCAGATCCTGGGCCAGCTGGATACATCATAACACTGGAGGGCTAAAAGGAAGGAGGAGAGAGTCAGTGGTGTGGCCTTCCCGAGACTTCCCCTCATTAGCTGCTTACAGCGGCAAAAGCAGCCGCGCTCGCCCCTTTACCCGGGATGAACTCTGCCACTCTGAAGGCTGGGGAACCATTCATAAGTCAGCTACGACCATTAGTTCTACCCAAGGAACCCCAAGGTCAAGCCCACTCACTCCTTCCACATGGCTTAAGTATACTCTCCACTTTCTCCCAAGAGCTATCTGCACGTCCAAATTCCAAATCAGACCATAAACCAAGAAGTTTGCTTTTTGTGAGGCAATGCTTCCTCCGTTGACTTGAAAAAATGTCTTTAAAGTACAGACGTCTAGGCCTTCCTTCCAGAGTTCTGCTTCACAGGTCTGAGGCGAGGCCCTTAGACACTCATCAAGTTGTTTTGAGATAGGAAGCTTTGGATGCTGAAGAGAGAGATGGCTCAGAGGTTAAGAGCACTGGCTGCTCTTCCAGAGGTCCTGAGTTCAAGTCCCAGCAACCACATGGTGGCTCACAACCATCTGTAATGAGATCTGGCTCCCTCTTCTGGCTTGTAGGGATACATGCAGGCAGAACACTGTGTGCATAATAAATCTAATTAAACAAACAAACAAAAATCCTTGAGATAGGAAGCGTCTCCTAAAAGAGCTAACCTCACCCGGGCTGCTCGGGACACAGCTGTGGACAGAGTATGCCCAGCTAATTGATGCCACGCTATTTCCGAAGCTTTCCCTGGTGCCAGTGAAGCTGGGCTTCCCTCTGTTTCCTGACTTATAATTAGCTACTTGATTTAGAAGGTGAAGGGTGATCCAAGAATCACACAAGCTTTGGGTTTTGATCGCTTGAGCTCAGAACCCCAGTTCTGCCGTTTCCTCCCCACGGAGCCTCTTGGGTCACCCATCCTCTTGGTGTCTTGGTTTCCTCACCATGCTGAGCCAGAGTGGGCTCTCAACGTTTTCTTTCTTCTTTCCTTTTTCTTCTTTATTTTTTTTTCAAATAGGATCTCATTATCCCAGAATGACCTTGAACTTGCTCCAAGAGTGTATCCAAGGATGACTTTGAATTTAGGATCCTTCTGCCTCCACCTCCCAAGTATTGGGATTACAGATTTGCACCACCGCTCCCACGATGCAACGATGGAGGTCAAACCTGGGGTTTTATGAATGCTAAGTGTCTATCATGGTTTTTACACTTGGACAAAAGCCATCTCTAATTGCAAATGTTGGGTCTTCTTCCATAATCCCTGGCTAAAATACAGTTCCTGCTCTCCAAACCGAAACACTGGATTACCAAGAGAGCCAGTAACTGTAGATTCCATATATAATTTTTGTTTTGTTTTGTTTTTTTGAAACAAGGTTTCTCTGTGTAGTTTCAGTGCCTGGATCTCGCTCTGTAGGCCAGGCTGGCCTCGAACTCACAGAGATCTACCTGGCTCTGCCTCCCGAGTGCTGGGATTAAAGGCATGCACCACCACTGCCTCGCCGATTCCATATATAATTTAAATAAAATTTTCCCATCTGGGCTGATAATGCTCCCCTCAAAGAGCCATAGACCCAAGAAAAATCTCAACACCAGACATAAGCTATCTTTTGTGTTGCTGGTCAGGGTCGTCTAAGAGACTCTCAAAATGTTACAGGCTATTGCTGTTGTCCTTGGTTCCCCCCAGAGGTGGAAGGTAAGTCCCTATCGCTGATGACACCGTGTACTTCAGACACAGGACCCAGAGGATCTGAGCTGAAAGCCTCTTCTCTGAGGACCAGCTTTCATGGTACCAGAGGGTGCCACGCAAGCTTCCAAGGAAGGAAGCGACCCATAGCCCTACAGAGTTAATGACACCTCTGGACCACACAATTCCTCAGCCAAAGGAACATTGCGAGCATCATCTTCGCTGTGTCCAGCTTCATCTCAGTTTCTGCTAAGATGCTAATACTCTGAGGGATGAGCCCTGCAATTCATCTCCGCTGTGATAAAAATGGCAGCGAGAGACGCACACGCCTTCTTCCTTAGCACAGCTTCAAGGCGCCCGCACTGTCTAACAGTGGAAGAGAAAGGTTTTGCAATACTTTGAGGAACTCAGCTTGGTTCATGTTGAAGTTGACTGCCTGTAACTTTTTTGCTATACTTCTGCCAATTACATTCAGGAGTGGAGAAGTTACTGACCAAGGCCTGGGGTTCATGTAGAAGTTGACTGCCTGTAACTTTTTTGCTATACTTCTGCCAATTACATTCAGGAGTGTAGAAGTTGCTAACCAAGGCCTGGACAGTGTTGCCCACCCCACCAAAAAGTGTGAACCACATGTGTAGTGTTGATCTTAGGGAGCTGAAGAGGTAGGGCAGTAGTTAAGAGCATTGCCTGCACATCCAGAGGACATGCCATCTACATGGCCGCTCACAATTATCTGTAACTCCAGTTCCAGGGGATCCAATGCCCTCTCCCAGCTTCTGTGCACACCCGGCACACATATAATGCACACACATACATGGAAATAAAACATCCATAAACATAAAATAATAATAATAGTAATTAAAATAAAAGAAAAGAAAAGAAAAGGAAAAATGTATACTAGAGACTTGAGGGTGTAACTTGATGGTAAAGTATTTGCCTAGCATGTATGAGGCCCTAGGTTCAATCCTAAGTACAGAAAAAAAAGTTTTGTCAAAAGTAAACATGTGTGTTTGGATGTAGCTCAGTGACAGATCAGTTGTCTTGTATGCGTAAGACCCTACAATTAGCTGGGCAGTGGTGGTGCATGCCTTTAATCCCAGGACTCAAGAGGCAGAGGCAGGCAGATCTCTGAGTTCGAGGCCAGCCTCATTTACAGAGCAAGTTCCAGGACAGCCAGGACTACGCAGAGAAACCCTGTCTCGGAAAAAAAAACAAAAAAAGACCCTGTGTTTAATCCCAAGCATCACACAAAGGAAATGAAAACTCAAGTAAATATAGCAAATGAAATTAGTTTTAATAATCTTTAATTCAACCCTACAGATAAAAAAATTTAACCTACAATTTATATTTTTTAATTTTTTTTAATATTTATTTTTGTGCTTAGTCTTTGAAATCCAGTATGTGTGTTAGCCAGACATCACATCTCAATTTGGAGTGGCCACATTCCAAGGGCTGAAGACCTACAATAAGTTAATGGCTCCCATATTGAATCTGTGCGGGTCTAGCAAGTGAGCTCAACCTCTCTGATAGGATGGGCTAAAAAGCATTGCCTCTTCGAGTTTTCTGATAAAAATTTTGCTTCTTAGCTAGGCAGTGATGGCATACACCTTTAATCCCAGCACTTGGAAGACAGGGGCAAGTGGATCTCTGTGAGTTCAAGGCCAGCCTGGTCCACAAAGCAGGTTCAAGGACAGCCAGGGATACACAGAGAAACCCCGTCTCAAAAGAAAATAAAAAAACCTTGCTTCTCTGAGCCTAGCGTTTCCTCCAGCATCTCAGAATTAATGACTAGATATTCCCTAAATGATCCAAATTCGTGCTAGTCAGTGCATTCATTCTCTCTCAGTCACTGTGTCAGGAGACCGCGTTTTCATTAGCCATCTCTCAAGTTCAATGTTCGTCAGCTTCTCATGTCTGTCCTCTGACTTTCTACCCAGTCCCGTTCCTTGGCTCTTAGGAGACCAGCTCCCCATCAGCTTTTGAGAAGGGGAGCCACCAAGAATAAACTCCTCCATGCTATCACAGCAGTGTGTGGAACAAGATCCAGAGCCACCTTCCCCCTGGTCTCCCAACACAGTGGCTGGCCCTTTCACAGAGCTCAGGACCCTCTATCCCTCTTCCCAGAGACGGCGCCCCTACTCCTTTTTCCCCTGAGTCCTCACATCAGCTCTTAGGCATGTTCAGTCATTTCTACATTGTGACACTTAGTCCCCCTCTGGCTGCCCCTCTGCCTTTCCATCTCTCCTTCATAACCAACTCTGCTCTCTCTGCTTCTTTACCTCTCCTTCCCACGCATTTCTCAGAAATATACCTTCCAACACTCCGCTGAGCCTTCCTCTCTAATGCTCCCTCCGCTTTCCCTGTTGAGGACATCGGACAGCTGTAGAAAGGCTACACCCCCGGCCTTACTGGTTCCTGGCGATTACGTAATTTCACGTGCTTTCCCATCTTGGTTGCTTGGGCGTTTGTTTCCCTTCTGTCTCTGTGGCTGTTCTACCCTCCTGGCCTCGCTGCGTCCCTCTGAGCACCTGTCTTTCGCTGACACTGTGCCCAGGACTTCACTCTCAGCCTCTTTCTCCTACCCCACAGTCTCTCCTTAGAGAAATGTCTGCCGCTTCCATAGCTTCAAATACTGCTCGTATATGACCGCTCTCATTCTTGTGGGTTGTTTGTTGTTTGTTTGTTTTGTGGAGCAGAGGATTCGGTCACTCATTCATTCATTCATTCATTCATTTAATTTTTGTGACAAGGTCTCATGTATCCAAGGCTGACCTTGAACTCACTATGTAACCTAAAATGACTTTCAACTTCAGGATCGCCTACCTCCACCCCCTAAGTGCTGCAATTACTGGAACAAACCACCACACCCAGCTCTATGCGTTGCTGGGTTCAAACCCAGAGACTCGTAACATACATGCTAGCCAAGCACTCTGCCAACGGAGCATCCATGGTCCTCATATCTGTTTTTTTTCCCCCAAGTTCCTTTCCTGGCCCATAGACAAATCCTTCTGCCTACAGTCCTCTTCAATGGATGTCCAGGGATAACTCACAGACTCAACACCCTCAAAGTACACTCATTACCTCCTATCTGTCGTCTTGTCCCACAAACCCCACGGTTCCAGTTTCTTTTTTTTCCTGAATAACAATCATTTACTGAGTTATCCTGCTCTCCTATTATCTCTTCTCTTTTGCTTTTATTTCTGAGCTCACTGGAGTCCAAGTGGTTTGGTCTCCTTCGAATCTATCTAAACAATCCACTTCATCCTTCATCTGCCCCTAACTGGTGCTGATCCCCCTCCTAGCTTTAATCCATGCACAGCCAGAGCATGCTTTCCACCGAGCGGCACCCACTGGGTCATTCTCCTGCTTAAACACCTTTCTGCAAAGCGGTATGGGTGTCAGGATGCAAGTCTGGCTGCTTGGCACAGCAGGGTGGGCCTCCCGCCCTCCCAACCCCTTTCCCAGCACTTCCTTCCCCGATGGGAATCATACCCCAGCCTTAACATGCTGGGATGGCTTTGTACATGCTTTTCTTTGTCAGCCTTAAATATGCCTCCTCGCCCTCATCCACTTACCTGGCTACTACTGTCTAGTGGGTCTTTGGTTCCTAACCTAGGCATCTCTCACTTCCTCGAGTTTCTCAGATCTCCACCACTCACACAGCACACAATACTGCTCCCTAGTACAGACCTGAAGTCCCCCCTATTTGCCCCATAGCACTCTTCCACCCTGGACTCAATACAGTCACTGTATCCATTCATCTGTACCTTCGGTAGACTGCACACTCCATGAGGTCCACCCTCTTATCCCCATCACCCTGCCGAGTGCCAGGGCCCTCCAGAACTGAACATGGTTTGACTACGAAATGCTCCCTTTATGTTCCTTTGTTCGAACTTTGTTCCCAGCTGGTGTTGCCAGTCTGGAAAGTTCTAGTGCCTATAGGAGGTGGGGCCGAACTGCAGGAAGTGTGTCACCTGAGGTTGGCCTTGAGGTTTTATGGCCAGCCCCCATTTCCTGTCCGCTCTGCTTCCTGACTACAGACACAGTATGGTGGGCCTCCTCACACTCCCACCAAAGGCCTTCCCTGCCGTAACGGACTGGAACTCATCCTGAACCGTGAGCCAAATAAACCTTCCATCCTCAGTCTGTCCTTGCCAGACATTTGGTTGTAGCAATGAGACAAGTAATTTAATTCAACGCCCCCCCCCCCATATTTGAAATCTTATCACTTAAAACTATCATTTAAAAGATCCTAGGGCTAGGGAGACGGCTTAGTGGGCAAGCATTCCCAGTACCCACATAAAAAGCCCAATGTAACGTCACATCCCTGTAAATCCCAACACTGTTAGTTAAAGGAAGGAAAATCTTGGGGGCCACTGCCCAGCCAGTCTAGCCAATCAGTGAGCTCTAAGTTCAGTGAGAGACCCTGTATCCAAAAAAAAACAAACAAACAAAAACAAAAACAAAAAACAAAAAACACACACACACAAGGCAGAAATGGGGCTGGAGAGATGGGTCAGTGGTTAAGAGCATGCACTGCTCTTACAGAAGGCTTTGTTCCCAGCACCCACATTTAAGAGCCTCATAGCTACCTGTAATTCCAGCTCCAAAAGATCTGATGCCCTCTTCTGTCCTTCAAAGGCACTGCACTCACATGTACAAACCTATACACACACACACACACACACACACACACACACACACACATACACACACACACATACATATACACCTAAATGTAAAAAAAAAAAAAAAAAAAAAACATGGAAAGCAGTAGAGCATTAACCTCTGGTATCACACACACACCATCAACAACAGCAATAAATCCCAAGCCAGATGTGATTGCACGCACTTGTAATCCCAGTACTTAGGAGGCCAAGACACAGTAAACACCACGAGTTCAAAGCCAACCTGGGTTACATAACAAGACCCTGTATCAAAATAATTTTTTTGCATAAAATCGGGCATCATTACAACTAACACAACAACTTTTATTCCTTTCTTAGGTCGTGTTTCCTCCTAATGTGGCCTCTGCCAACTTCCTCCCTTTGATCCAGTGGTTCTCAACCATGGGTTTTGACCCTTTTGTGGGTGCATATCCTGCATATCAAATATTTACGTTATGATTCATAACAGTAGCAAAATTATAAAGCAGCAACAAAAATAATTTTATGGTTGGGGGTTACCACAACATGAGGAACTGTATTAAAGGGTCGTAGCATCAGGAAGATTGAGAACCACAGCCCTAATCCCTTTGTCTCTATTCTCTTCCCACTAAGAAACTGGACCTTCCATCCTGGATCATCTTATTTAATTGCCATCAAATACTCTTTCTTAAAGAACCAGATAGGAAGTAGTTGGGGCTTTCTAGAGTTTTGAAAGCAGCCATAGGCCATGCCTAAAGTGGGCATAACTGTGTCAACAAACTTTACAAAAATCAAGCCATGGTCCAGATTTAACCAGTGGACTACACAGTTCACCAATCCTGAAATACATCACTTGAGCACAAACCCTCCCCAACCGAGAGCTACAGTTGCGCCAGAGAGGAAACAGCCTTGTTTAATCAAACACAGAAGTCACTACAGAGGCAGCATGGACTCTGAAGCCAGATAGAGTCCACTTACATCCCCACTCCGTCACCCACTAGCTTTGTGACCTTGGACCAGTTACTTAATCCTTCTCTCAGTCTCCTCCTCTGCAAAATAGGAGTAATAGAGGCTTTGAGTATCCGAAACAAATTAAAACATATGAAGTTCATGGAGCAGAGTGTGGCGCTTACCAGGGATATATGTACATATATATAAATGCAAGCATGGAGGCCGCAAAGGACTTCCTCTGCTTCAAACCTCACTGGTGAACAGAGATACTGGTAATGAAGAAGGGAATTGGGAGTGGGAGGATGTCTCTGTGGTTAAGAGTCCTGGGATGGCTATTCTTGGTTGTCAACTTGACTACATCTGGAATTCACTACAAATCCCTCACAGGTATACCCAGTGATTTGTGTTCTTAGTACTTGTGATGGCTGTTCCAGATGTAGTCAAGTTGACGACCAAGCATACCCAGCACAAGTACTTATTGTAAAAGCAAGAGGACCCGAGTTCTAATCTCTAGCACCTACGTGAAAACCAGGCATGGCCACAAATGCCTACAACCCCAGTGTTGGGAGACTGATCCTGGGAGCTTGTTGGCCAGCCAGTCTAGACCCAAAGGAAACAAACCATCAAGCTGCAGATTCAATGATGGACCCCACCAAAAATGAACAGACAAAACAACAACAACAAAAAGCAGTGGGGGCTGGGGAGATGGCTCAGCAGTTAAGAGCACTGGCTGCTCTTCCAGAGGACCCAGGTTCAATCCCCAGTCCCGATAAGGCATCGGTCTGTAACTCCAGTTCCAAAAGATCCTATGCCCTCTTCTGGCCTCTTCATGCCTGCCCTACCCAGGCATGCAAGCAACGCGTAGACATACATGCAAACAAAACACCCATAATACATAAAATAAAATAAAATGGAGGGCAATAGAGGAAGACTTCTGAAGTGCCCCACTCTGTCCTCTGCATGCAGATGTGAGGGTGTGTGCACACACATACACACACACACACACACACACACACACCCTCTTCTTTTTAAAACACGTGTGTGTGTGTGTGTGTGTGTGTGTGTGTGTGTGTGTGTGTTAAGGATAGTGCCACAGCACACACATGGAAATCAAAGGACAACTTTCAGGATTCCATTCTCTCCTTCCACCATGTGGGTCCCAGGGATCTAACTTTGCTCCATCAGGCTGGGTGGCAAGAGCTTTTAACCCCTGAGGCATCTTCAGGGTCCAATTCTCATTCTCTTCATATTTGGCATCCAAACCTTGCCCCAGATGACGATTCTCTTTGATTTATTCCAAAATCATGGCACCCTGCTGTTTGAATTACCTGCAGCATCAGTTCATCTCCCAGGTGCCCTCGGGCCCACCCCTGAGCACTGTAGGGGACTGTCTCACAAACTAGTCACTTTAGCGCACAGTGGTTTAATCAGATGGTACAATGCAGCATTCTGAGGTTTGGTTCTGTTTGAAACTCTATACTTCAAGCTGGCCTTGAACTTGTGATCTTCCCAGCTCTGCCTCCTGGGTACTGGGATTACAGGCAAGTGCCACCACCTGGTTGGTTGTGACACAAAACAGAAAGGACACAATCTCCAACAATGAATGAAAATGATGAAAAGGCTTCAGTGAGGAGAGAAGAGCCATTCAATGGCTGTGCCGAGACAATGCAACATGCACACATGACTCCCCCGCCTCATGCACAAAGATGGACTCAAAAGCCTGGTGACCTGAGTTCAGTCCCAGAACCTATGTAAAAGTGCAGCTGTGGGGTGTGCATCTGTAACCCCAGTACTCCTGCGGTGAGTTGAGGAGACGGGAGAACCGTCTCGTCTCACGGAGCAGCCAACCTGGAGTACAACACAGTCTACAACACAGAAACAAGAAACTTGGCCTCGTGAGCAAGATGGAAGAAGAGAACCGATAAGAGGCGTCTTCTTGCCTACACATACACACCCGAAACTATAGATTTCCAAGCCAGATTTCTAGATCTTAATCTTGTAAACGACACAAAGGGGACTTTCACTTGCCCTCCCCCCAAGTCTTCCCGCCACTGACCTGACTGTGTGATGCTCTGAAGCCTTAGTCAAGGAGCAGCAGACCAGCCCTCGGGTTCTCCCGACACCCCGCTGCAAGTGAACTTCAGCTCCACATGTGAACACAGCTGAGCGTGGGAATCCCGGCCGAGCGTGGGAATGCTGGCCTCCAGTCACACAGCCTAGCGGCGCGGCTTGAACAGTGCTGTGGCAGCAACAACCCGTAGTGACTGAACATAGGCTTGTCGTGCTGCGCTTTCGTCCTTCTGCTCCGAGGTGGAGGGTGCTCTCCCAAGGGTGCAAGCAAAAAAGAAGAACTGGGTAGAAGAGCTCTGACCTCACCCATCACTGAAATACTTTGTACCTGAAGCGCGGCCACCTGGAGAGAAAAACATGGTGGCGGCGCTTCACGGTCACCTGATTAGGAGCCTTGGGTTTGGTTCTGACTCAGAAGGAAATAGGCTGTCACTAAGAGGCCCCCCCACAGCACCCAAGCACTCACAGCCAAGTCTGGGCTTGGACCCAGCGAACATATGAGAAAAATGACCACCCCAGAGCCACCAAAAGGGCGGGAGAGCTGCTGTTGCCGGGCCCGCCCTCAAGGATCACAATGACTGCATGAGCTCATGGAATGTTGAAGTTAAAAGGAGAGTGGCTCTTACGTCACGAAGTCATAAGTGGGCGGGCACCCTTTTTGACCAAGGTCTGGGGGCATAGAACTCTATCTTTGTCCCGGATGAGCTCCATCCAGGCCTAGCAACCTCCCCCAGACAGAGTTGGAGGCAAACCCATGCATGCCAGATTCCCACCGAAGCCGGCTCTCCTCCAAGCTTGCTTGGATGAAAAAATAGCTCCAGGTTCCCTTGGGATCCGCCCTCGAGAGGGCAGCCGTGCACATAGTTTGAAACAGAGCTGAATGGACAGGTGTGCCTCTTAGGGACGCAGCCACCAGGGGACAAGAAGCTGTCAGCCCCCCAGAGAGTCCTGGCAGCATGGACGATGATGACGATGAGCCTCTTGAGTCTGAGGCCAAAGGTGAAAAGGCCCTTATCTATCTCCCTTCCCAGAGTAGTGTCCAGTGATCGGGTAGACCCCAAAAGCCCTTTTACCTCTGCCTGAGTCTCTGCAATGGAGATGACGTGTGACATTTGTGACAGGGTTTAGAAACCACTCAAATATAGTGAGTGGTGGTGCTAAACTTGGCTCTTATGAGGGCTAACCAATCTTAATTTTCATTTTGTAGACTGGTTGACATCACGTTGATAGTTAGAAACCAGCCATACTGGAAATGTTTACACCACGTGAATTGGCTGATAGTCGTTAATTTGCTAGGATCCCCCTGGTTGAGTGGAATTCTAAAACTATGAGCGTTTGGAGAGATGGATCAGCACTTCGAGCTTTTTGCTCTTGCAGAGAACTCTAGTTCACTTCCCAGGGACTCACAATAACCTGAAACGCCAACTCCAGGGGGTTCGACACCCTCTTCTGGCCTCTACGGGCACTGCAAGCATACACACTGCACAACTCCCAACACATCTCTTTCTTCCTCTCTCTTTTCTTCTCTCTTTCTTTCTCTCTCATTTATTTATTTCCCCCTTTCCTTTCCTTCCTTTATGCCTCCCTCCCTCCCTTTCCTTCCTTTTTTCTCTTCCTTCCTTCTTTCCTTCCTTTCTTTTATTGTTTGACATATAAAGAAACAGAGTCAGAAATTTGTCCCTTTTCTCAGAGCCCAGGGAGGCAGACTGGGTAGCTCAGCTTCTGAATGCTTCCTGACCACTGAGCCATTGCTACTCAAATTAGATGTCACACGGAAACTTGTCACTGAGGCTTGGGGATAAATATCGGGACCTGGCTCTGTGATCAAAAATGAAGACACGGGTTGGAGATTTAGCTCAGTGGTAGAGTGCTTGCCTAGCAAGCGCAAAGCCCTGGGTTCGATCCTCAGTTCCCCTCCCAAAAAAAAAAAAAAAAACATTTTTTAAAAAAAAATGAAGACACACATCTACTTGGGATCATTAAGAAGCCCGCCATCCAAGAATCTGAATTGTGAAAACAGGGTTGGTGGGGGCACATAATGCTCAACCCACTCAAAGTGTAGATGAGTAAACATGTATGAAATTATCAAAGAATAAAAATAATAAAACCAACAGGTGAGGGGGGGGGCTGGCCCTGTCTGCTAGGCCTTTGGGAAGCACAAGTGTGGCTTCCTGAACCCCCTGAGGCCTGCTGATGCTGGATTCATCATCTCTGAATCCTGTGTGTGGCTCCCAGGAGCCCACCACTCCCTGGCCCAGTGAACTAACTAACCACATCCAGCAAGTACAGGGCCCAGAGTGAAGGATACACTGCTGCTCTCACCAGAGCCTCATCCGATGAAGACAAGCATGCTCAGTCACAGCAACAAACTTCAGCTCAGGGGACACCCTCAAGCCTCTCCTTCATAGGCCCAGGAACAGTGCCGGACTCGAGGGAAGGGAAGCTAGGCCACCTTCCTAGACATCTGACTGTCCCCTGGAACGGATCCGGGTCTGTTTTCCTTGGCATCCAATCCCAGTCCCCACCTGTTCTGCCCGTCACCTACCTCCCGGCGGCACCGTGTGTGACCATGAAGTAGCCCAGGCTTTGGAACACATCTGTTCACTACAAAGAGTAACAGATTCAACAGCAGACCCCAAAATCCTTCCATGCAAATGATGACTGGGGAGTGTGAGCAAAGGCCCCACCAAAAGCAGGCAGATGAGGGACCGGGACGGGAGCTGCCCGCTAACAAGGGACACAGGGACTCCACCAACTCAGCCATATGGAGGTCTTATAGAAGGGGGTTTCCCCAGCAGGGCTGCTGGGTGAGGCTGTGGGACAAAGCCTGCAGGCAGAACCTGGGAGGGAGGCAGAGACTAAGGGGAGTCAGCGGCAGGTGTCACCCAATGGGCTGCAGGTTTGAGTCCCTGAACTGGATGGGCTTTTCTTCCAGATGAGGCCTCGTTAGCGCCTCACAGCAGCGATGACACCCTCTACTGCGAAGCTGAAGCCCCCCCAAGCGTTGAGAAAGAGAAACCCACCCGGGAGGATTCAGAAACTGACTTGGAAGTTGAAGGTGAGGTAAACATCTGCGGAGAGGTGGGGGGGCCAGCCAGCTTCCTCAGGAACTGGAGAGATGTGATTCCACCAGAATGTTCCTCTCTCTCCTACTGGAAGATCGGGTCAGGAAGGCTGTGCTCGATTCTAGAGCACCTGCTCCTCCTGGTTGGCTGGGGACAGACAACACAGGACCTTCTGAGCAGGACCCACATCAGGTTGTTGTTAAGATCTAAAGCAACACACAGAAGTGTCTGATCTGTAAGTCTCTCTCATATGACTTGTGTGTGTGTGTGTGTGTGTGTGTGTGTGTGTGTGTGTGTGTGTGTCTGTGTGTGTGTACATGAGTCGAGGTGCTTTCACAGAGGCCAGAGGCATCAGATACCCCCTGGAGCTGAAGTTACAGACCGTTGCAGCCTTCTTGACATAGGTTCTGGCAGTTGAATTCAGGTCTTCTGAAAGAGCAGTATGGGCTTTTAACCTCTGACCTACCTCTCCAGCCCCACCCCATTCCACCCCATGTGACTCTCATGTGATTTTCCCATAACCCCAGAAGGCGGACTTTATTCCGTCTTTTCTAGAAAGGAAACAGAGGCTTAACGATTGTGAGAGTCACCCAAAGACACCAAGAACTGGCCAGGGCTCCCTAAGCTGATGCCACGTTTGACCTGTCTTCGGCATTCAGGATTCCACGCAGTACCCTAGAGTGTCTCTGCTGCCCTAACCCCGGGGCTTTCTGGTCACCTAAGAGCTCTCGTTTCTCCTGCTTCAGAGCCCCAAGTTTTGTCACAGAAATCAAGCATCCTGGTTACCCCATCGGACGGAGCTGAAGCGGACACTCGGTCTCGCAAACAACACGTGGCCAGCATCCCTTCCTTCCTGTTATTCCCCCAAGGAGAAAGGGGCCAAAAAAAGCTCGTTTGTGAGGCATCTGTGAAGCGAGGGGAGAAGGATGCTGGTCCCGTTGGGCGGGGGCAGTCTTCAGCTTTGCACACTTAGTCTAGTCCAGTCACCATTCTTCTCTTGTTGCTTTTGTCTTAGTGAGAAAGGGTTGCGTGTAGTCCAGACAGACCTTGAATTCACCTCACAGCCAAGGACGACCGTGACCTCCTGATCCCACCCCCTGCCAAGTGCTGAGATTACTTCTGCGCATCGTTATCCCCACCCTCTCGGGTGTTCTCGAACGTGAGTGGCAGTCAGTGATTCTCAGGCCACATCAAAAGAGGGGGTCAAAGTGGCCCTCACCCCCAATGTCAGTTTATAAGACTGTCTTGCCGGGCGGTGGTGGCGCACGCCTTTAATACCAGCACTCGGGAGGCCGAGGCAGGCGGATCTCTGTGAGTCCAAGACCAGCCTGGTCTACAGAGTGAGTTCCAGGACAGGCACCAAAACTACACAGAGAAACCCTGTCTCGAAACAAACAAACAAACACACACACACACACACACACACACACACAAAAAAAAAAAAAAAAAAAAAAAAAAAAACTGGTTTTTTGTTTAAGCAGGTGCTTCTCCAAATCTTTGGCAAAGTTTTATTCATGGCGCTGGGGAATCAAGCCAAGGACTCACATATCTGTGACCTTGTGACTTCACTCTCCTGCCAAGCTGCACCACTGGCTGTGACTTATGTTTTAAGAAGACT
Organism: Peromyscus eremicus; assembly: GCF_949786415.1. NCBI lineage: Eukaryota > Metazoa > Chordata > Mammalia > Rodentia > Cricetidae > Peromyscus > Peromyscus eremicus. Next base: position 84,817,486 of record NC_081430.1, read on the forward strand.
AGCTGGGGCTGGAGAGACGGCTCAGTGGTCAAGAGGACTGGTTGCTCTTCCCGAGGACCCAGGTTCAATTCCTAGCACCCTCACGGTGGTGGCTTACCACCAGCTTTAACTCTAGTACAAGGGGATCCAGCACCCTCCTCTCTGCTCTCTGTGGGCACCAGCACACACGGTGGATGGACATACAAGCAGGCCAAACACCTATACACATAAACTTAAGTAACAGTAGCAATAAAAAGCAGTGTTGTCTGCCCTACCCACTAAGATTGAGTTAGAGATTCCTTCGACCATCAAAAGTCAACAGTGGGCTGCTACCTGACCCTGCAATGTTGTCTGAAGACAGACAGAGGGGTTGGGCCTTTAAATACCACTTACGACCAGTCTTTGAATGTGGCCAGCCTGGGAAGGTGACCAAAGGCATACTGTTCCTGTTTCCTAGAAAGGCCTGGGACATAAAAACCACTAGCCTCTCCTCTTAACCAGAGGGATATATCCCCCTGGGCTATCTGAAGCTAGTGTCTCCTCTCTTCCCAAACTCCTGGCTCTGGGCTTGGAGTCTATATGAGCGAGATCCAGGACAGGCACCAAAACTACATGGACAAACCCTGTCTCAAAAAACCAAAAAAAAAAAAAAAAAACCCAAAAAACAAAGTGCAAATGCCTGAGGAATGTCCCGAGGTTGACTTCTGGCGAGATCGTGCACAAGCGTGCATGCGCGCGCACACATGTGCGCGCGCACACACACACGCACGCACGCACGCACGCACGCACGCGCGCGCAAACACAAACACACACGTAAAAGTATGTGTAGAACCATTTCAGTCATTGACAGAAATTGTTTTTAATCCCAAGCCACAGCTGATTTAATAGCTTCGTTGTGATACTTGAGTCATTGTTGTTTTTTCTGTTGGCACAGAGGCTGCGCCTTCATCTACCGCTGTTTTAGCCAGTAGCTGTGGCTCCGCCCTTAGAGCCTGCTTCTCTGGCAGCAGCCTGGCCACCCAGGCCACAGCCTGGCGGGAAATCCGTTCCTGAAGACACCGGCTCTGTTGCCGCTACCATATATGGCTCTTAATTAAATCTCTATCGTTCTGTTTATCATTAAGACTCGGGAGTCAGAGGCTGGGGTGAAAACCCGGTAGCTCAGAGAAGTTAAAGGGCAGCTGGCTGACCTTCTCTCTTTGCTGATGTCTAAGAGAGAGAGTGTTCTTCCCCTTCCCTCCTAAAAAAAAAACATGCTATACTAAGTCCCCCCCACTACTTTCCGTGTGCCTCTCTATTGTCTTCCAGACACCCTCTGACTCTCTACGATTACTTTCGGTCAACCCGGCCTCCTGACCCAAGGTTGATTTTATTTAACTCATGCAAACGCAAACTCAGGGCTCACAGTGTGATCAAATATTCTGCAACAAGTTAAACATTGTAGCCAGGTGTATCATCATACACCTTTAATCCCAGTACTTATGAGGCGGAGTCAGGTGGATCTCTGGGAGTTCAAGGCCAGTCTAGTCTATATAGTGAGTTCTAGGACAGACAGAGCAGCTACATTAAAAAGACCCTGTCTCAAAATTAAACAAAAAATTGGGGGGGGGGGGCTGGAGAGATGGCTCAGTGGTTAACAGCACTGGCTGTTCTTCCAGAGGTCCTGAGTTCAATTCCCAGCAACCACATGGTGGCTCACAACCACCTGTAATGAGACCCGGTGCCCTCTTCTGGCCTGCAGGGATACATGCAGGCAGAACACTGTATACATAATAAACAAATCTTTTTTAAAAATTGGGTGCAGGAGAGGTGGTTCAGCAATTAAGAACACCGGCTGCTCTTCCAGAGGAAGAGCACCCCCATGGCAGCTCACAACAGTCTGTAACCCCAGTTCCAGGGGATCTGACACCCTCACACCAAAGCACATAAAGTAAAATTTAGAAAAAACTTCAAATATTTTTGTATTGTACTGTAACACAATCACATTATAATCTAATCTAACCCAAAGATATACTGATTTGATATGCACATCCTGAGGAATGGGTAGTAGGGAAGTACTGAAAGTCTCTGTTTTTCATAGTTAAACCATGTGGGATGTTTGTTTGCTTATTTGTTTGTTTGTTTGTTTTGGTTGGTTTTTTGTTTGTTTGTTTGATTTTGGTTTTTGGCTTTTTGAGACAGGGTTTCTCTGTGCCCTGACTATCTTGCAACTCACTCTATAGTTCAGACTGGCCCCAAACTAAGAGATCCTCCTGCCTCTGCCACCCCAGTGCTGGGATTAAAGACGTGTGCCACCACTGCCTGACTAAACCATGTTTCTACAAGAGGGGAACATTGTATGTGCAGGAAAAAAAAAAACAACCTGCCATTCATAATATACAAGAATCTGGAGTCGCAGCCCAGGTGGTGTTGTGTAGTGCCACAGCGTGTAAAGTGCTCAGTGTGCATGCTGTGTTCAGAGTGAAGCCTGTGGTGAAGACACAAGATGCCACATGGACGAGCACATCTGGAAACAAGCTGGATTCATCTCATGTGTGACTGTCAATTAATCTGCGGTCATCACACCTTCAGAAACATTTTACTGTGGCCAGTTTCTTGTGCCCACCATATTTGGTCACACTCTCCTGTATACACATCATCATCCACAGCTGGAAAAGCTGAGTTCTACAGCACAGACCCACAAGGGCAGATCCCAGGCAGAGGAAAGCCCAGGCGGAAGAGTACCTCTCCCGGGGTGATTGGGGCTGAGGCAGACTGGAAGAAAACCCTCATTTCATTCTGGCTTTCTATACAGACACAGAGAAATTCTTCACCATCGGACAGAAGGAGCTGTACCTGGAGGCCTGCAAACTAGTAGGCGTAGTGCCTGCCTCCTACTTCATTCGGAACATGGAGGAGCCCTACATGAACCTCAACCATCATGGGCTGGGCCCCAAGGGCACCAAGGCCATCGCTATAACTCTGGTGGTGAGCATGCTGGCCAACGGAACACATCTGACCTGGTGGAAGAGGCTTAACAGGGTGGCTAGTTTGACATTCAGAGGGTGCTCTCTTTGGTGTCTAAAGAACATCTTACCCTGGTCCTTTCTCAGTCATTGGCCATTGTTTTCCCTGTTAGCTCATGGAAGAGGCTGTACTTTGAAGACTGTGGCCTTTCCTAGTTGGGAAACAAGGCATCAGCCAGCCTGTATGGGCTAGAACCAGGCCCAAGAGTTACTGCAAGTACAAAATGTAGCCCTGGATCTCCATTCCAAAGCTGACCTTGGCCGTACATGGAGCCACTACTGAGCCATTCCATTCAATGTCTGCCTTGCACATTATCATCTTTAGAAATCATATTGCAGAGTAAATCACATTTTTCCACATGAACAATATCATCTCTTGGCTTGCCATGACCAAACAAGGACTTGACCTTGAATTCTTCACAGAGAAAGCGGGGGGGGGGGGGGGGGGGGGTTGATGTCAGGTGACTTCCTATATTGCTCTCCATCATATTCAGGATCTCTCACTGAACATGGCACTCACTGATTCAGCTTGACTGGCTGGCCAGCAAGTCTCAGGGTCCTCCAGTCTCCACCTTCCCAGCGCTAGGATTACAGGCATGCACCATTACGTAATGCTGGTGCTGAGGATTTGAACTCAGATCCTCATGCTTGCCTGGCAAGCACATTACGGACAGCGCCACGGTCTCAGGAACTCTTTCACATGGCCACACTGGGGACCAGGCCTCCAACACAGGACCCTGGGATGTTCACGTGCCTGGGATGTTCTAGAGAAAAACCAAGCTCTGGAGCAGAGCGGACAGAGAACCACCTTAGTCACTAACCACTTCCTTGTCTTTCTTCCTCTCCCACGGTGACCGTCAAAGTCCAACACGACGATCCTCAAACTGGAGCTGGAAGACAACTCCATCATGGACGAGGGCATCCTGAGTCTGATGGAGATGCTGCAGGAGAACTACTACCTACAGGAGCTGGTAGGGTGCCCTCCTCCACCAGCCCCTCCTGGCACATCTGGGGACTCAGAACCACTCAAGCCAAGCCAGAGCCCCCCAGCCCAGGCCCAGGTCAGCTTTGGGCTATCTTTAACCAGTCGGTGCAATCCTCCTCTCTAGACACAACTTCTCAGAGGAGGGCCAGGTATCAAAGGCTGGCTCAGGCACTGTATGTACCCTGTGGCTGTGGGAAAACCTGAAGAGCCATTTCTGGCTGCTCCTTACAAGTCCCAAAATGGAATGGTTTACCCATGCTTTCTTCTTCAGAAAGCGGGGACCTGGTGAGGTGGCTCATTTTCAAATCCTCCAAATGAATACTGCCTCAGGATTCAAAATAAACAACTGATAGGCTTGTCTGAAATACCAGGGCCAAACTGAGGAAGTCGGGTGTCATTAAAGACAATATTGGAGAAAAATGAGATTCCATGAGAGACATAAAAGAAGCCAGATTGGGAACAAGCTTCCTTGCCTCCCATCTCTCTGTCTTTCGCATTACCTCAATCCTAAACCTTCTACCCCATCTCACCCCCTCACTCATCCCCTGACCAGCCCCCCCCCTTGTTTTTGAGGGCCTCTTTTGTGCTATTCTTTCCCGCATGTGTGTGTTCTTACCTCTCAGAATGTGTCCGACAACGACCTTGGTATAGACGGAGCCAGGATCATCTCAGATTTCCTCCAGGAAAACAACTCCTCGCTCTGGAAACTGAAACTTTCAGGTGAGCCCATGGGAGGGGAGAGAAGGGGAGGACGATGCTGGGAACACAGGGAGAGGAAAGCAGAGGATCTCAGGAGAGCAGAGGATCTCAGAACAGCACGCTGCATCTTCCCCTTGCTGGACCAGGCAGCCTTGCCCCTCCAGGGCCACACCAACGTCCTGCTTTCCCGAACAAGCTCGCTTTGCAGTATTCTTGTCTTGGACATCTCCACCTTCAGGTCTGCCTGGCTCGTGTGCCTTACTCTGTCACTTCACACCTTCACTCCCACGTCATCTTTGAAAGGGACTTCTCTGACTCCTAGCACAACAGCAATGTCCTGTCTATCACCATTTCTCTCTGTCCCTTCTCCAGCTGTCTTAATGTCTGTTAACCACGTGATTACTGCCTGTCTACCTTGAAATGAGTGATGCCCCATCCGTTATCGGGGGAACAGGGTCACTTGGAAACTCTAGTACCCAGACACTCCCTCACTTGGGTTTGCAGATGCATGCTGTCTGTGGGGCTCTGGAACTTCTAAGCCAAGAAATGAGTATAGAGAGTGGTCCTATGCCGAACAGTAGGACCTCTTTGGAGGACAACTCTTTGCCCGGTTGGCTTAGGATTCCCATAGATACGTTTTGGTGCAGGTGGTCCAAAACTGTGAAACTGACAGAGAAAAAAAAAAAACCTAAAAAGTGGACACTTGCAGTTTCAGAAAATAGAACTCTCAGACACAGACAATGTGTCCACTACTTTTCTTTTTCTGTGATAAAACACTGTGACCTTATGGAAGAAAAATCTTAAGATCAGGAGATGACTCAGTGGATAAAACACCTGCTGAGAAAGCATGAGGACCTGAGTTCAGATCCGCAGCACCCGTGTGAAAGCTAGGTACAAGTGGTGTACGTCTGTCACTCCAGATCAGGGGAGGGCAAGAGATGAGCAGACCCAAGGATCTGTGAGAGATGCTAACTCAGAAAATAGGTACAGGGTAATAGAGGAAGGCATCCATATACACACACACACACACACACACACACACACACACACACACACACACACACATGCACACACACATAATCACATACACATACAAAATAACAAAATAAAAATTAAAAAAGAATTCCACACCTGAATTTGTCAATGAAAAAAAAATCCTTTGAGATATGAAGAAGTGTCTTAAAACATCCACATCTTAGTACCCAGAAAAGGAGCTAGAATGCTTACTGTTAATAGAAACTCTCTCATACATCGGATATTCCTCTTCAGTTTCACTTGTTTCCCTCTGAGTGCGTTTTCCTCTTTGATAGAACAACTAGACTTACCTCATTCTCTGAATAGTACTCCATGTTGCAGGGAGACCGCATATTTTATAAACACCAGTGGACTGAAGGGACAGTGATAGGTCCTGTCCAGTGTCCCACCCTCTCCATTAATGTTTCCAAGGGCTTTCTTGCATGCACATCTTTTGGGCACATGTTCCAGTGTATCTAGATGGATGCCCTAGGGTATAATGAGTGGATGTAGCCACCTTTGTAAAATCCAAATGTAACTTCTGTGTTTCCCCTTAAAAAGCCTAGAGCCGGTTACAATTCCACCAACAGACTGACTCTCTACCTCCCTATCCTACTCCAGTAGGGTATTAACCAAGGTATCTGTGAACCAAACCGTTAAATGAGTAGGTGGTTGAGGTCACAGTGCATGGATCAGAATCCCAGCTCGACACCTGTCCCCCCTTTTGTTCAGTTAACCTCGTCCTTCTCATGCACGCGAGCCAAGAACAGCCGCAGAATTCAGCTTAGCCGGTGACTCTAAAAACAGTGGATTACGGTCCAAAGTGCCCCAGCGCACCAAGCTGGGGTGTTCAAATGCACTAATCACCAGCAGCAATTCACACTGACGTTGAGATTGTGTTTTCAGATGTTTGTCACATCATTTATTTCCTCTCTATGAAACATCAGCTGCTAGATGGGGCTGCTATGACTGTTAAAACTTTTTTTTTAAAACTTTTGTTTGTGGAGTGTTTTGCCTGCATGTGTGTCTGTGCACAACATGTGTGCCTGGTGCCCATGGAGGCCAGGAGAGGGCGTTGGATCCCCTGGAACCAGAGCTACAGATGGCTGTGAGCTGCCATACTGGGAAATGAACCTGGGTCCCTCTGGGAGAACAGTCAGTGCTCTTAACCGCTGAGCCATCTCTCCAGTCCGAATGTTAGGCATTCTTACTACACCAAAGGATATTCAGATTTGATGCCAGAGAGGAGGAAGGAGATGGTCAACAGTCTCCTCCATTCCTTGTGTCTACCTATTGGCTTTACATCTGTGTATGTGTGTGTGTGTGGGGGGGGGGTGATGGTTCCACCAAAGGGAAAGGGCCCAGCCGTTAAGGGAGGGCAAGGGAGCATGGATAGTCTGGAGTGTGTTGCTAATTGAAGCATCCTCACCTCAGGAAACAACTTCAAGGAGGAATCTGCTGCCCTTTTATGCCAAGCCCTGTCGGTAAGGAGCATGTGAGAATGTCCCTTGGGAATTCTGGGTGACCTGAGAAACACTCTAGGCAAAGATACTTGCTTGGTTTGGGAAACTAATATATGTTTGTTCCCTGCAAAAACGTCAGCAAGTCGTAGAGCTTTCTGGGTAACAATAATTCTCCAAGAAACCATTAACAGTTAAGGTTAAAAAAAAAAAATGTATAGGAAATCATTTGCTTAAGAACCCTAGCCCACCCAATTTCAGGTACCCGGAGTCCTCTTTCCTTCTGCCTCAAGGTTAACTGAAAGCTATGTGATCAAAAGACAAAAATAACCTCTTGTTTGGGCATGTCGGCCCATGTTTGTAATCCCAGAACTCAGGAGGCTGAGGGAGAAGGATGGAGAGTTCAAGACAGCCTGTACTAACTACATAGTGATCTCCTGTCTCAAGATAACTAAGTGGAAGAAAAATAACCTCTCTACAATTTGTTCCTTTAGTCCAATTACCGAATTCGGTCACTGAACCTCAGCCACAACCAATTCTCTGACGTAGGAGGGGAGTACCTGGACAGATGCTAGGTACGTCCCCATGGAGGAAGGGGAGAGGAACTGGGAGGAGGGGCTGGGGAGAAGACCACTTCCAGCTCTCCCTTTATGTGTATGGGCGTTTTGCCTGCATGTATGTACATGAATCACGAGTGTGTCTGATGCCTGTGGAGGCCAGATGGGGCACTGGCACTGGATTCCTTGGAACTGGAGTTACAGACAGTTGTGAACCACCATATTGGTGCCAGGAATTGAACCCAGGTCCTCTGGCAGAGCACCCAGTACTCTTAACCACTGAGCCATCTCTCCAATCCCTTTCCCTTTCTACTAACAGCTTTCAATGTTTCTTTTGTGGGGTTTGTTTTGGTGGTTCCTCTTTTGATTTGTGTTTTGTTTCTGCTGCTGACGCTGTGTTTTTGTTCTTCAGCTTATTGGTGGGTTTTGTTTTGTTTTGTTTTGTTTTGTTTTAAACAGTGTCTCATTGTTATTTAATCCCAGACTGGCCTTGAATTTGAGGTCCTTCTGCTTCTACCTCCCAAGTGTTTGGATCATAGGTGTGTGTCCTGAGTGTCCCCATTATAAAAGTGGTGTAAATCATGCTCAAAAATAATACAGCAAGCTAACATCTGGA